>NW_028248442.1:0-58000 GCF_964263255.1 Lissotriton vulgaris
TCCAGGGGCTCGGGAAGTGAAATAAATACCATTTGGAGGCATTTAATGTTCGAGCAAAAACGGCTGATTTTCGACAAAAGAGATAACACCCCCCCATTACGTCATGCTTCAGAAATGTGGAAAATGGTCCGTTTTCAAATGTTTTATTTTTGAACGTCAGTTCACATTTGTAGGTGGATCATCAGTGTTAGAGCTAAAATTAGCATGTTTAAAGTGATTTTCATGCTTCCAGGGGCTCGGGAAGTTAATTAAATACCATTTGGAGGCATTTAATGTTCGAGCAAAAACAGCTGATTTTCGACAAAAGAGATAACACCCCCCCATTACGTCATGCTTCAGAAATGTGGAAAATGGTCCGTTTTCAAATGTTTTATTTTTGAACGTCAGTTCACATTTGTAGGTGGATCATCAGTGTTAGAGCTAAAATTAGCATGTTTAAAGTGATTTTCATGCTTCCAGGGGCCCAAAACACAAGATTAATGGAATGGGTAAAAGTGCATGAAAATGGCCAATTTACTCACTCTGAGTTCTCAAAAAGGGTTTCTTCACCCCGGGAAGTGAAATAAATACCATTTGGAGGCATTTAATGTTCGAGCAAAAACGGCTGATTTTCGACAAAAGAGATAACACCCCCCCATTACGTCATGCTTCAGAAATGTGGAAAATGGTCTGTTTTCAAATGTTTTATTTTTGAACGTCAGTTCACATTTGTAGGTGGATCATCAGTGTTAGAGCTAAAATTAGCATGTTTAAAGTGATTTTCATGCTTCCAGGGGCTCGGGAAGTTAATTAAATACCATTTGGAGGCATTTAATGTTCGAGCAAAAACGGCTGATTTTCGACAAAAGAGATAACACCCCCCCATTACGTCATGCTTCAGAAATGTGGAAAATGGTCCATTTTCAAATGTTTTATTTTTGAACGTCAGTTCACATTTGTAGGTGGATCATCAGTGTTAGAGCTAAAATTAGCATGTTTAAAGTGATTTTCATGCTTCCAGGGGCCCAAAACACAAGATTTATGGAATGGTTAAAAGTGCATGAAAATGGCCAATTTACTCACTCTGAGTTCTCAAAAAGGGTTTCTTCACCCCGGGAAGTTAATTAAATACCATTTGGAGGCATTTAATGTTCGAGCAAAAACGGCTGATTTTCGACAAAAGAGATAACACCCCCCCATTACGTCATGCTTCAGAAATGTGGAAAATGGTCCGTTTTCAAATGTTTTATTTTTGAACGTCAGTTCACATTTGTAGGTGGATCATCAGTGTTAGAGCTAAAATTAGCATGTTTAAAGTGATTTTCATGCTTCCAGGGGCTCGGGAAGTTAATTAAATACCATTTGGAGGCATTTAATGTTCGAGCAAAAACGGCTGATTTTCGACAAAAGAGATAACACCCCCCCATTACGTCATGCTTCAGAAATGTGGAAAATGGTCCGTTTTCAAATGTTTTATTTTTGAACGTCAGTTCACATTTGTAGGTGGATCATCAGTGTTAGAGCTAAAATTAGCATGTTTAAAGTGATTTTCATGCTTCCAGGGGCTCGGGAAGTTAATTAAATACCATTTGGAGGCATTTAATGTTCGAGCAAAAACGGCTGATTTTCGACAAAAGAGATAACACCCCCCCATTACGTCATGCTTCAGAAATGTGGAAAATGGTCCATTTTCAAATGTTTTATTTTTGAACGTCAGTTCACATTTGTAGGTGGATCATCAGTGTTAGAGCTAAAATTAGCATGTTTAAAGTGATTTTCATGCTTCCAGGGGCCCAAAACACAAGATTTATGGAATGGTTAAAAGTGCATGAAAATGGCCAATTTACTCACTCTGAGTTCTCAAAAAGGGTTTCTTCACCCCGGGAAGTGAAATAAATACCATTTGGAGGCATTTAATGTTCGAGCAAAAACGGCTGATTTTCGACAAAAGAGATAACACCCCCCC
Source organism: Lissotriton vulgaris (assembly GCF_964263255.1). Classification (NCBI taxonomy): domain Eukaryota; kingdom Metazoa; phylum Chordata; class Amphibia; order Caudata; family Salamandridae; genus Lissotriton; species Lissotriton vulgaris. The sequence goes on from NW_028248442.1 coordinate 1,946, forward strand.
ATTACGTCATGCTTCAGAAATGTGGAAAATGGTCTGTTTTCAAATGTTTTATTTTTGAACGTCAGTTCACATTTGTAGGTGGATCATCAGTGTTAGAGCTAAAATTAGCATGTTTAAAGTGATTTTCATGCTTCCAGGGGCTCGGGAAGTTAATTAAATACCATTTGGAGGCATTTAATGTTCGAGCAAAAACGGCTGATTTTCGACAAAAGAGATAACACCCCCCCATTACGTCATGCTTCAGAAATGTGGAAAATGGTCCATTTTCAAATGTTTTATTTTTGAACGTCAGTTCACATTTGTAGGTGGATCATCAGTGTTAGAGCTAAAATTAGCATGTTTAAAGTGATTTTCATGCTTCCAGGGGCCCAAAACACAAGATTTATGGAATGGTTAAAAGTGCATGAAAATGGCCAATTTACTCACTCTGAGTTCTCAAAAAGGGTTTCTTCACCCCGGGAAGTTAATTAAATACCATTTGGAGGCATTTAATGTTCGAGCAAAAACGGCTGATTTTCGACAAAAGAGATAACACCCCCCCATTACGTCATGCTTCAGAAATGTGGAAAATGGTCCGTTTTCAAATGTTTTATTTTTGAACGTCAGTTCACATTTGTAGGTGGATCATCAGTGTTAGAGCTAAAATTAGCATGTTTAAAGTGATTTTCATGCTTCCAGGGGCTCGGGAAGTTAATTAAATACCATTTGGAGGCATTTAATGTTCGAGCAAAAACGGCTGATTTTCGACAAAAGAGATAACACCCCCCCATTACGTCATGCTTCAGAAATGTGGAAAATGGTCCGTTTTCAAATGTTTTATTTTTGAACGTCAGTTCACATTTGTAGGTGGATCATCAGTGTTAGAGCTAAAATTAGCATGTTTAAAGTGATTTTCATGCTTCCAGGGGCTCGGGAAGTTAATTAAATACCATTTGGAGGCATTTAATGTTCGAGCAAAAACGGCTGATTTTCGACAAAAGAGATAACACCCCCCCATTACGTCATGCTTCAGAAATGTGGAAAATGGTCCGTTTTCAAATGTTTTATTTTTGAACGTCAGTTCACATTTGTAGGTGGATCATCAGTGTTAGAGCTAAAATTAGCATGTTTAAAGTGATTTTCATGCTTCCAGGGGCTCGGGAAGTGAAATAAATACCATTTGGAGGCATTTAATGTTCGAGCAAAAACGGCTGATTTTCGACAAAAGAGATAACACCCCCCCATTACGTCATGCTTCAGAAATGTGGAAAATGGTCCGTTTTCAAATGTTTTATTTTTGAACGTCAGTTCACATTTGTAGGTGGATCATCAGTGTTAGAGCTAAAATTAGCATGTTTAATGTGATTTTCATGCTTCCAGGGGCCCAAAACACAAGATTTATGGAATGGTTAAAAGTGCATGAAAATGGCCAATTTACTCACTCTGAGTTCTCAAAAAGGGTTTCTTCACCCCGGGAAGTGAAATAAATACCATTTGGAGGCATTTAATGTTCGAGCAAAAACGGCTGATTTTCGACAAAAGAGATAACACCCCCCCATTACGTCATGCTTCAGAAATGTGGAAAATGGTCCGTTTTCAAATGTTTTATTTTTGAACGTCAGTTCACATTTGTAGGTGGATCATCAGTGTTAGAGCTAAAATTAGCATGTTTAAAGTGATTTTCATGCTTCCAGGGGCTCGGGAAGTGAAATAAATACCATTTGGAGGCATTTAATGTTCGAGCAAAAACGGCTGATTTTCGACAAAAGAGATAACACCCCCCCATTACGTCATGCTTCAGAAATGTGGAAAATGGTCCGTTTTCAAATGTTTTATTTTTGAACGTCAGTTCACATTTGTAGGTGGATCATCAGTGTTAGAGCTAAAATTAGCATGTTTAAAGTGATTTTCATGCTTCCAGGGGCCCAAAACACAAGATTTATGGAATGGTTAAAAGTGCATGAAAATGGCCAATTTACTCACTCTGAGTTCTCAAAAAGGGTTTCTTCACCCCGGGAAGTTAATTAAATACCATTTGGAGGCATTTAATGTTCGAGCAAAAACGGCTGATTTTCGACAAAAGAGATAACACCCCCCCATTACGTCATGCTTCAGAAATGTGGAAAATGGTCCGTTTTCAAATGTTTTATTTTTGAACGTCAGTTCACATTTGTAGGTGGATCATCAGTGTTAGAGCTAAAATTAGCATGTTTAAAGTGATTTTCATGCTTCCAGGGGCTCGGGAAGTGAAATAAATACCATTTGGAGGCATTTAATGTTCGAGCAAAAACGGCTGATTTTCGACAAAAGAGATAACACCCCCCCATTACGTCATGCTTCAGAAATGTGGAAAATGGTCCGTTTTCAAATGTTTTATTTTTGAACGTCAGTTCACATTTGTAGGTGGATCATCAGTGTTAGAGCTAAAATTAGCATGTTTAAAGTGATTTTCATGCTTCCAGGGGCTCGGGAAGTTAATTAAATACCATTTGGAGGCATTTAATGTTCGAGCAAAAACGGCTGATTTTCGACAAAAGAGATAACACCCCCCCATTACGTCATGCTTCAGAAATGTGGAAAATGGTCCGTTTTCAAATGTTTTATTTTTGAACGTCAGTTCACATTTGTAGGTGGATCATCAGTGTTAGAGCTAAAATTAGCATGTTTAAAGTGATTTTCATGCTTCCAGGGGCTCGGGAAGTGAAATAAATACCATTTGGAGGCATTTAATGTTCGAGCAAAAACGGCTGATTTTCGACAAAAGAGATAACACCCCCCCATTACGTCATGCTTCAGAAATGTGGAAAATGGTCCGTTTTCAAATGTTTTATTTTTGAACGTCAGTTCACATTTGTAGGTGGATCATCAGTGTTAGAGCTAAAATTAGCATGTTTAAAGTGATTTTCATGCTTCCAGGGGCCCAAAACACAAGATTTATGGAATGGTTAAAAGTGCATGAAAATGGCCAATTTACTCACTCTGAGTTCTCAAAAAGGGTTTCTTCACCCCGGGAAGTTAATTAAATACCATTTGGAGGCATTTAATGTTCGAGCAAAAACGGCTGATTTTCGACAAAAGAGATAACACCCCCCCATTACGTCATGCTTCAGAAATGTGGAAAATGGTCCGTTTTCAAATGTTTTATTTTTGAACGTCAGTTCACATTTGTAGGTGGATCATCAGTGTTAGAGCTAAAATTAGCATGTTTAAAGTGATTTTCATGCTTCCAGGGGCTCGGGAAGTTAATTAAATACCATTTGGAGGCATTTAATGTTCGAGCAAAAACGGCTGATTTTCGACAAAAGAGATAACACCCCCCCCCCATTACGTCATGCTTCAGAAATGTGGAAAATGGTCCGTTTTCAAATGTTTTATTTTTGAACGTCAGTTCACATTTGTAGGTGGATCATCAGTGTTAGAGCTAAAATTAGCATGTTTAAAGTGATTTTCATGCTTCCAGGGGCCCAAAACACAAGATTTATGGAATGGTTAAAAGTGCATGAAAATGGCCAATTTACTCACTCTGAGTTCTCAAAAAGGGTTTCTTCACCCCGGGAAGTTAATTAAATACCATTCGGAGGCATTTAATGTTCGAGCAAAAACGGCTGATTTTCGACAAAAGAGATAACACCCCCCCATTACGTCATGCTTCAGAAATGTGGAAAATGGTCTGTTTTCAAATGTTTTATTTTTGAACGTCAGTTCACATTTGTAGGTGGATCATCAGTGTTAGAGCTAAAATTAGCATGTTTAAAGTGATTTTCATGCTTCCAGGGGCTCGGGAAGTTAATTAAATACCATTTGGAGGCATTTAATGTTCGAGCAAAAACGGCTGATTTTCGACAAAAGAGATAACACCCCCCCATTACGTCATGCTTCAGAAATGTGGAAAATGGTCCGTTTTCAAATGTTTTATTTTTGAACGTCAGTTCACATTTGTAGGTGGATCATCAGTGTTAGAGCTAAAATTAGCATGTTTAAAGTGATTTTCATGCTTCCAGGGGCTCGGGAAGTGAAATAAATACCATTTGGAGGCATTTAATGTTCGAGCAAAAACGGCTGATTTTCGACAAAAGAGATAACACCCCCCCATTACGTCATGCTTCAGAAATGTGGAAAATGGTCCGTTTTCAAATGTTTTATTTTTGAACGTCAGTTCACATTTGTAGGTGGATCATCAGTGTTAGAGCTAAAATTAGCATGTTTAAAGTGATTTTCATGCTTCCAGGGGCCCAAAACACAAGATTTATGGAATGGTTAAAAGTGCATGAAAATGGCCAATTTACTCACTCTGAGTTCTCAAAAAGGGTTTCTTCACCCCGGGAAGTTAATTAAATACCATTTGGAGGCATTTAATGTTCGAGCAAAAACGGCTGATTTTCGACAAAAGAGATAACACCCCCCCATTACGTCATGCTTCAGAAATGTGGAAAATGGTCCGTTTTCAAATGTTTTATTTTTGAACGTCAGTTCACATTTGTAGGTGGATCATCAGTGTTAGAGCTAAAATTAGCATGTTTAAAGTGATTTTCATGCTTCCAGGGGCTCGGGAAGTTAATTAAATACCATTTGGAGGCATTTAATGTTCGAGCAAAAACGGCTGATTTTCGACAAAAGAGATAACACCCCCCCCCATTACGTCATGCTTCAGAAATGTGGAAAATGGTCCGTTTTCAAATGTTTTATTTTTGAACGTCAGTTCACATTTGTAGGTGGATCATCAGTGTTAGAGCTAAAATTAGCATGTTTAAAGTGATTTTCATGCTTCCAGGGGCCCAAAACACAAGATTTATGGAATGGTTAAAAGTGCATGAAAATGGCCAATTTACTCACTCTGAGTTCTCAAAAAGGGTTTCTTCACCCCGGGAAGTTAATTAAATACCATTCGGAGGCATTTAATGTTCGAGCAAAAACGGCTGATTTTCGACAAAAGAGATAACACCCCCCCATTACGTCATGCTTCAGAAATGTGGAAAATGGTCCGTTTTCAAATGTTTTATTTTTGAACGTCAGTTCACATTTGTAGGTGGATCATCAGTGTTAGAGCTAAAATTAGCATGTTTAAAGTGATTTTCATGCTTCCAGGGGCTCGGGAAGTTAATTAAATACCATTTGGAGGCATTTAATGTTCGAGCAAAAACGGCTGATTTTCGACAAAAGAGATAACACCCCCCCATTACGTCATGCTTCAGAAATGTGGAAAATGGTCCGTTTTCAAATGTTTTATTTTTGAACGTCAGTTCACATTTGTAGGTGGATCATCAGTGTTAGAGCTAAAATTAGCATGTTTAAAGTGATTTTCATGCTTCCAGGGGCCCAAAACACAAGATTTATGGAATGGTTAAAAGTGCATGAAAATGGCCAATTTACTCACTCTGAGTTCTCAAAAAGGGTTTCTTCACCCCGGGAAGTGAAATAAATACCATTGGGAGGCATTTAATGTTCGAGCAAAAACGGCTGATTTTCGACAAAAGAGATAACACCCCCCCATTACGTCATGCTTCAGAAATGTGGAAAATGGTCCGTTTTCAAATGTTTTATTTTTGAACGTCAGTTCACATTTGTAGGTGGGTCATCAGTGTTAGAGCTAAAATTAGCATGTTTAAAGTGATTTTCATGCTTCCAGGGGCTCGGGAAGTTAATTAAATACCATTTGGAGGCATTTAATGTTCGAGCAAAAACGGCTGATTTTCGACAAAAGAGATAACACCCCCCCATTACGTCATGCTTCAGAAATGTGGAAAATGGTCCATTTTCAAATGTTTTATTTTTGAACGTCAGTTCACATTTGTAGGTGGATCATCAGTGTTAGAGCTAAAATTAGCATGTTTAAAGTGATTTTCATGCTTCCAGGGGCCCAAAACACAAGATTTATGGAATGGTTAAAAGTGCATGAAAATGGCCAATTTACTCACTCTGAGTTCTCAAAAAGGGTTTCTTCACCCCGGGAAGTTAATTAAATACCATTTGGAGGCATTTAATGTTCGAGCAAAAACGGCTGATTTTCGACAAAAGAGATAACACCCCCCCATTACGTCATGCTTCAGAAATGTGGAAAATGGTCCGTTTTCAAATGTTTTATTTTTGAACGTCAGTTCACATTTGTAGGTGGATCATCAGTGTTAGAGCTAAAATTAGCATGTTTAAAGTGATTTTCATGCTTCCAGGGGCCCAAAACACAAGATTAATGGAATGGTTAAAAGTGCATGAAAATGGCCAATTTACTCACTCTGAGTTCTCAAAAAGGGTTTCTTCGCCCCGGGAAGTGAAATAAATACCATTTGGAGGCATTTAATGTTCGAGCAAAAACGGCTGATTTTCGACAAAAGAGATAACACCCCCCCATTACGTCATGCTTCAGAAATGTGGAAAATGGTCCGTTTTCAAATGTTTTATTTTTGAACGTCAGTTCACATTTGTAGGTGGATCATCAGTGTTAGAGCTAAAATTAGCATGTTTAAAGTGATTTTCATGCTTCCAGGGGCTCGGGAAGTTAATTAAATACCATTTGGAGGCATTTAATGTTCGAGCAAAAACGCCTGATTTTCGACAAAAGAGATAACACCCCCCCATTACGTCATGCTTCAGAAATGTGGAAAATGGTCTGTTTTCAAATGTTTTATTTTTGAACGTCAGTTCACATTTGTAGGTGGATCATCAGTGTTAGAGCTAAAATTAGCATGTTTAAAGTGATTTTCATGCTTCCAGGGGCTCGGGAAGGTAATTAAATACCATTTGGAGGCATTTAATGTTCGAGCAAAAACGGCTGATTTTCGACAAAAGAGATAACACCCCCCCATTACGTCATGCTTCAGAAATGTGGAAAATGGTCCGTTTTCAAATGTTTTATTCTTGAACGTCAGTTCACATTTGTAGGTGGATCATCAGTGTTAGAGCTAAAATTAGCATGTTTAAAGGGATTTTCATGCTTCCAGGGGCTCGGGAAGTGAAATAAATACCATTTGGAGGCATTTAATGTTCGAGCAAAAACGGCTGATTTTCGACAAGAGAGATAACACCCCCCCATTACGTCATGCTTCAGAAATGTGGAAAATGGCCTGTTTTCAAATGTTTTATTTTTGAACGTCAGTTCACATTTGTAGGTGGATCATCAGTGTTAGAGCTAAAATGAGCATGTTTAAAGTGATTTTCATGCTTCCAGGGGCTCGGGAAGTGAAATAAATACCATTTGGAGGCATTTAATGTTCGAGCAAAAACGGCTGATTTTCGACAAAAGAGATAACACCCCCCCATTACGTCATGCTTCAGAAATGTGGAAAATGGTCCGTTTTCAAATGTTTTATTTTTGAACGTCAGTTCACATTTGTAGGTGGATCATCAGTGTTAGAGCTAAAATTAGCATGTTTAAAGTGATTTTCATGCTTCCAGGGGCTCGGGAAGTTAATTAAATACCATTTGGAGGCGTTTAATGTTCGAGCAAAAACAGCTGATTTTCGACAAAAGAGATAACACCCCCCCATTACGTCATGCTTCAGAAATGTGGAAAATGGTCCGTTTTCAAATGTTTTATTTTTGAACGTCAGTTCACATTTGTAGGTGGATCATCAGTGTTAGAGCTAAAATTAGCATGTTTAAAGTGATTTTCATGCTTCCAGGGGCCCAAAACACAAGATTAATGGAATGGGTAAAAGTGCATGAAAATGGCCAATTTACTCACTCTGAGTTCTCAAAAAGGGTTTCTTCACCCCGGGAAGTGAAATAAATACCATTTGGAGGCATTTAATGTTCGAGCAAAAACGGCTGATTTTCGACAAAAGAGATAACACCCCCCCATTACGTCATGCTTCAGAAATGTGGAAAATGGTCTGTTTTCAAATGTTTTATTTTTGAACGTCAGTTCACATTTGTAGGTGGATCATCAGTGTTAGAGCTAAAATTAGCATGTTTAAAGTGATTTTCATGCTTCCAGGGGCTCGGGAAGTTAATTAAATACCATTTGGAGGCATTTAATGTTCGAGCAAAAACGGCTGATTTTCGACAAAAGAGATAACACCCCCCCATTACGTCATGCTTCAGAAATGTGGAAAATGGTCCGTTTTCAAATGTTTTATTTTTGAACGTCAGTTCACATTTGTAGGTGGATCATCAGTGTTAGAGCTAAAATTAGCATGTTTAAAGTGATTTTCATGCTTCCAGGGGCTCGGGAAGTGAAATAAATACCATTTGGAGGCATTTAATGTTCGAGCAAAAACGGCTGATTTTCGACAAAAGAGATAACACCCCCCCATTACGTCATGCTTCAGAAATGTGGAAAATGGTCCGTTTTCAAATGTTTTATTTTTGAACGTCAGTTCACATTTGTAGGTGGATCATCAGTGTTAGAGCTAAAATTAGCATGTTTAAAGTGATTTTCATGCTTCCAGGGGCCCAAAACACAAGATTTATGGAATGGTTAAAAGTGCATGAAAATGGCCAATTTACTCACTCTGAGTTCTCAAAAAGGGTTTCTTCACCCCGGGAAGTTAATTAAATACCATTTGGAGGCATTTAATGTTCGAGCAAAAACGGCTGATTTTCGACAAAAGAGATAACACCCCCCCATTACGTCATGCTTCAGAAATGTGGAAAATGGTCCGTTTTCAAATGTTTTATTTTTGAACGTCAGTTCACATTTGTAGGTGGATCATCAGTGTTAGAGCTAAAATTAGCATGTTTAAAGTGATTTTCATGCTTCCAGGGGCTCGGGAAGTTAATTAAATACCATTTGGAGGCATTTAATGTTCGAGCAAAAACGACTGATTTTCGACAAAAGAGATAACACCCCCCCCCATTACGTCATGCTTCAGAAATGTGGAAAATGGTCCGTTTTCAAATGTTTTATTTTTGAACGTCAGTTCACATTTGTAGGTGGATCATCAGTGTTAGAGCTAAAATTAGCATGTTTAAAGTGATTTTCATGCTTCCAGGGGCCCAAAACACAAGATTTATGGAATGGTTAAAAGTGCATGAAAATGGCCAATTTACTCACTCTGAGTTCTCAAAAAGGGTTTCTTCACCCCGGGAAGTTAATTAAATACCATTCGGAGGCATTTAATGTTCGAGCAAAAACGGCTGATTTTCGACAAAAGAGATAACACCCCCCCATTACGCCATGCTTCAGAAATGTGGAAAATGGTCCGTTTTCAAATGTTTTATTTTTGAACGTCAGTTCACATTTGTAGGTGGATCATCAGTGTTAGAGCTAAAATTAGCATGTTTAAAGTGATTTTCATGCTTCCAGGGGCTCGGGAAGTTAATTAAATACCATTTGGAGGCATTTAATGTTCGAGCAAAAACGGCTGATTTTCGACAAAAGAGATAACACCCCCCCATTACGTCATGCTTCAGAAATGTGGAAAATGGTCCGTTTTCAAATGTTTTATTTTTGAACGTCAGTTCACATTTGTAGGTGGATCATCAGTGTTAGAGCTAAAATTAGCATGTTTAAAGTGATTTTCATGCTTCCAGGGGCCCAAAACACAAGATTTATGGAATGGTTAAAAGTGCATGAAAATGGCCAATTTACTCACTCTGAGTTCTCAAAAAGGGTTTTTTCACCCCGGGAAGTGAAATAAATACCATTTGGAGGCATTTAATGTTCGAGCAAAAACGGCTGATTTTCGACAAAAGAGATAACACCCCCCCATTACGTCATGCTTCAGAAATGTGGAAAATGGTCCGTTTTCAAATGTTTTATTTTTGAACGTCAGTTCACATTTGTAGGTGGATCATCAGTGTTAGAGCTAAAATTAGCATGTTTAAAGTGATTTTCATGCTTCCAGGGGCTCGGGAAGTTAATTAAATACCATTTGGAGGCATTTAATGTTCGAGCAAAAACGGCTGATTTTCGACAAAAGAGATAACACCCCCCCATTACGTCATGCTTCAGAAATGTGGAAAATGGTCCATTTTCAAATGTTTTATTTTTGAACGTCAGTTCACATTTGTAGGTGGATCATCAGTGTTAGAGCTAAAATTAGCATGTTTAAAGTGATTTTCATGCTTCCAGGGGCCCAAAACACAAGATTTATGGAATGGTTAAAAGTGCATGAAAATGGCCAATTTACTCACTCTGAGTTCTCAAAAAGGGTTTCTTCACCCCGGGAAGTTAATTAAATACCATTTGGAGGCATTTAATGTTCGAGCAAAAACGGCTGATTTTTGACAAAAGAGATAACACCCCCCCATTACGTCATGCTTCAGAAATGTGGAAAATGGCCCGTTTTCAAATGTTTTATTTTTGAACGTCAGTTCACATTTGTAGGTGGATCATCAGTGTTAGAGCTAACATTAGCATGTTTAAAGTGATTTTCATGCTTCCAGGGGCCCAACACACAAGATTAATGGAATGGTTAAAAGTGCATGAAAATGGCCAATTTACTCACTCTGAGTTCTCAAAAAGGGTTTCTTCGCCCCGGGAAGTGAAATAAATACCATTTGGAGGCATTTAATGTTCGAGCAAAAACGGCTGATTTTCGACAAAAGAGATAACACCCCCCCATTACGTCATGCTTCAGAAATGTGGAAAATGTCCGTTTTCAAATGTTTTATTTTTGAACGTCAGTTCACATTTGTAGGTGGATCATCAGTGTTAGAGCTAAAATTAGCCTGTTTAAAGTGATTTTCATGCTTCCAGGGGCTCGGGAAGTTAATTAAATACCATTTGGAGGCATTTAATGTTCGAGCAAAAACGCCTGATTTTCGACAAAAGAGATAACACCCCCCCATTACGTCATGCTTCAGAAATGTGGAAAATGGTCTGTTTTCAAATGTTTTATTTTTGAACGTCAGTTCACATTTGTAGGTGGATCATCAGTGTTAGAGCTAAAATTAGCATGTTTAAAGTGATTTTCATGCTTCCAGGGGCTCGGGAAGTTAATTAAATACCATTTGGAGGCATTTAATGTTCGAGCAAAAACGGCTGATTTTCGACAAAAGAGATAACACCCCCCCATTACGTCATGCTTCAGAAATGTGGAAAATGGTCCGTTTTCAAATGTTTTATTTTTGAACGTCAGTTCACATTTGTAGGTGGATCATCAGTGTTAGAGCTAAAATTAGCATGTTTAAAGTGATTTTCATGCTTCCAGGGGCTCGGGAAGTGAAATAAATACCATTTGGAGGCATTTAATGTTCGAGCAAAAACGGCTGATTTTCGACAAAAGAGATAACACCCCCCCATTACGTCATGCTTCAGAAATGTGGAAAATGGTCCGTTCTCAAATGTTTTATTTTTGAACGTCAGTTCACATTTGTAGGTGGATCATCAGTGTTAGAGCTAAAATTAGCATGTTTAAAGTGATTTTCATGCTTCCAGGGGCTCGGGAAGTTAATTAAATACCATTTGGAGGCATTTAATGTTCGAGCAAAAACGGCTGATTTTCGACAAAAGAGATAACACCCCCCCATTACGTCATGCTTCAGAAATGTGGAAAATGGTCCGTTTTCAAATGTTTTATTTTTGAACGTCAGTTCACATTTGTAGGTGGATCATCAGTGTTAGAGCTAAAATTAGCATGTTTAAAGTGATTTTCATGCTTCCAGGGGCTCGGGAAGTGAAATAAATACCATTTGGAGGCATTTAATGTTCGAGCAAAAACGGCTGATTTTCGACAAAAGAGATAACACCCCCCCATTACGTCATGCTTCAGAAATGTGGAAAATGGTCCGTTCTCAAATGTTTTATTTTTGAACGTCAGTTCACATTTGTAGGTGGATCATCAGTGTTAGAGCTAAAATTAGCATGTTTAAAGTGATTTTCATGCTTCCAGGGGCCCAAAACACAAGATTTATGGAATGGTTAAAAGTGCATGAAAATGGCCAATTTACTCACTCTGAGTTCTCAAAAAGGGTTTCTTCACCCCGGGAAGTTAATTAAATACCATTTGGAGGCATTTAATGTTCGAGCAAAAACGGCTGATTTTCGACAAAAGAGATAACACCCCCCCATTACGTCATGCTTCAGAAATTTGGAAAATGGTCCGTTTTCAAATGTTTTATTTTTGAACGTCAGTTCACATTTGTAGGTGGATAATCAGTGTTAGAGCTAAAATTAGCATGTTTAAAGTGATTTTCATGCTTCCAGGGGCTCGGGAAGTTAATTAAATACCATTTGGAGGCATTTAATGTTCGAGCAAAAACTGCTGATTTTCGACAAAAGAGATAACACCCCCCCCATTACGTCATGCTTCAGAAATGTGGAAAATGGTCCGTTTTCAAATGTTTTATTTTTGAACGTCAGTTCACATTTGTAGGTGGATCATCAGTGTTAGAGCTAAAATTAGCATGTTTAAAGTGATTTTCATGCTTCCAGGGGCCCAAAACACAAGATTTATGGAATGGTTAAAAGTGCATGAAAATGGCCAATTTACTCACTCTGAGTTCTCAAAAAGGGTTTCTTCACCCCGGGAAGTTAATTAAATACCATTTGGAGGCATTTAATGTTCGAGCAAAAACGGCTGATTTTCGACAAAAGAGATAACACCCCCCCATTACGTCATGCTTCAGAAATGTGGAAAATGGTCCGTTTTCAAATGTTTTATTTTTGAACGTCAGTTCACATTTGTAGGTGGATCATCAGTGTTAGAGCTAAAATTAGCATGTTTAAAGTGATTTTCATGCTTCCAGGGGCTCGGGAAGTTAATTAAATACCATTTGGAGGCATTTAATGTTCGAGCAAAAACGGCTGATTTTCGACAAAAGAGATAACACCCCCCCATTACGTCATGCTTCAGAAATGTGGAAAATGGTCCGTTTTCAAATGTTTTATTTTTGAACGTCAGTTCACATTTGTAGGTGGATCATCAGTGTTAGAGCTAAAATTAGCATGTTTAAAGTGATTTTCATGCTTCCAGGGGCCCAAAACACAAGATTTATGGAATGGTTAAAAGTGCATGAAAATGGCCAATTTACTCACTCTGAGTTCTCAAAAAGGGTTTCTTCACCCCGGGAAGTTAATTAAATACCATTTGGAGGCATTTAATGTTCGAGCAAAAACGGCTGATTTTCGACAAAAGAGATAACACCCCCCCATTACGTCATGCTTCAGAAATGTGGAAAATGGTCCGTTTTCAAATGTTTTATTTTTGAACGTCAGTTCACATTTGTAGGTGGATCATCAGTGTTAGAGCTAAAATTAGCATGTTTAAAGTGATTTTCATGCTTCCAGGGGCTCGGGAAGTTAATTAAATACCATTTGGAGGCATTTAATGTTCGAGCAAAAACGGCTGATTTTCGACAAAAGAGATAACACCCCCCCATTACGTCATGCTTCAGAAATGTGGAAAATGGTCCATTTTCAAATGTTTTATTTTTGAACGTCAGTTCACATTTGTAGGTGGATCATCAGTGTTAGAGCTAAAATTAGCATGTTTAAAGTGATTTTCATGCTTCCAGGGGCCCAAAACACAAGATTAATGGAATGGTTAAAAGTGCATGAAAATGGCCAATTTACTCACTCTGAGTTCTCAAAAAGGGTTTCTTCGCCCCGGGAAGTGAATTAAATACCATTTGGAGGCATTTAATGTTCGAGCAAAAACGGCTGATTTTCGACAAAAGAGATAACACCCCCCCATTACGTCATGCTTCAGAAATGTGGAAAATGGTCCGTTTTCAAATGTTTTATTTTTGAACGTCAGTTCACATTTGTAGGTGGATAATCAGTGTTAGAGCTAAAATTAGCATGTTTAAAGTGATTTTCATGCTTCCAGGGGCTCGGGAAGTTAATTAAATACCATTTGGAGGCATTTAATGTTCGAGCAAAAACGGCTGATTTTCGACAAAAGAGATAACACCCCCCCATTACGTCATGCTTCAGAAATGTGGAAAATGGTCCGTGTTCAAATGTTTTATTTTTGAACGTCAGTTCACATTTGTAGGTGGATCATCAGTGTTAGAGCTAAAATTAGCATGTTTAAAGTGATTTTCATGCTTCCAGGGGCCCAAAACACAAGATTTATGGAATGGTTAAAAGTGCATGAAAATGGCCAATTTACTCACTCTGAGTTCTCAAAAAGGGTTTCTTCACCCCGGGAAGTTAATTAAATACCATTTGGAGGCATTTAATGTTCGAGCAAAAACGGCTGATTTTCGACAAAAGAGATAACACCCCCCCATTACGTCATGCTTCAGAAATGTGGAAAATGGTCCGTTTTCAAATGTTTTATTTTTGAACGTCAGTTCACATTTGTAGGTGGATCATCAGTGTTAGAGCTAAAATTAGCATGTTTAAAGTGATTTTCATGCTTCCAGGGGCTCGGGAAGTTAATTAAATACCATTTGGAGGCATTTAATGTTCGAGCAAAAACGGCTGATTTTCGACAAAAGAGATAACACCCCCCCATTACGTCATGCTTCAGAAATGTGGAAAATGGTCCGTTTTCAAATGTTTTATTTTTGAACGTCAGTTCACATTTGTAGGTGGATCATCAGTGTTAGAGCTAAAATTAGCATGTTTAAAGTGATTTTCATGCTTCCAGGGGCTCGGGAAGTTAATTAAATACCATTTGGAGGCATTTAATGTTCGAGCAAAAACGCCTGATTTTCGACAAAAGAGATAACACCCCCCCATTACGTCATGCTTCAGAAATGTGGAAAATGGTCTGTTTTCAAATGTTTTATTTTTGAACGTCAGTTCACATTTGTAGGTGGATCATCAGTGTTAGAGCTAAAATTAGCATGTTTAAAGTGATTTTCATGCTTCCAGGGGCTCGGGAAGGTAATTAAATACCATTTGGAGGCATTTAATGTTCGAGCAAAAACGGCTGATTTTCGACAAAAGAGATAACACCCCCCCATTACGTCATGCTTCAGAAATGTGGAAAATGGTCCGTTTTCAAATGTTTTATTCTTGAACGTCAGTTCACATTTGTAGGTGGATCATCAGTGTTAGAGCTAAAATTAGCATGTTTAAAGGGATTTTCATGCTTCCAGGGGCTCGGGAAGTGAAATAAATACCATTTGGAGGCATTTAATGTTCGAGCAAAAACGGCTGATTTTCGACAAGAGAGATAACACCCCCCCATTACGTCATGCTTCAGAAATGTGGAAAATGGCCTGTTTTCAAATGTTTTATTTTTGAACGTCAGTTCACATTTGTAGGTGGATCATCAGTGTTAGAGCTAAAATGAGCATGTTTAAAGTGATTTTCATGCTTCCAGGGGCTCGGGAAGTGAAATAAATACCATTTGGAGGCATTTAATGTTCGAGCAAAAACGGCTGATTTTCGACAAAAGAGATAACACCCCCCCATTACGTCATGCTTCAGAAATGTGGAAAATGGTCCGTTTTCAAATGTTTTATTTTTGAACGTCAGTTCACATTTGTAGGTGGATCATCAGTGTTAGAGCTAAAATTAGCATGTTTAAAGTGATTTTCATGCTTCCAGGGGCTCGGGAAGTTAATTAAATACCATTTGGAGGCATTTAATGTTCGAGCAAAAACAGCTGATTTTCGACAAAAGAGATAACACCCCCCCATTACGTCATGCTTCAGAAATGTGGAAAATGGTCCGTTTTCAAATGTTTTATTTTTGAACGTCAGTTCACATTTGTAGGTGGATCATCAGTGTTAGAGCTAAAATTAGCATGTTTAAAGTGATTTTCATGCTTCCAGGGGCCCAAAACACAAGATTAATGGAATGGGTAAAAGTGCATGAAAATGGCCAATTTACTCACTCTGAGTTCTCAAAAAGGGTTTCTTCACCCCGGGAAGTGAAATAAATACCATTTGGAGGCATTTAATGTTCGAGCAAAAACGGCTGATTTTCGACAAAAGAGATAACACCCCCCCATTACGTCATGCTTCAGAAATGTGGAAAATGGTCTGTTTTCAAATGTTTTATTTTTGAACGTCAGTTCACATTTGTAGGTGGATCATCAGTGTTAGAGCTAAAATTAGCATGTTTAAAGTGATTTTCATGCTTCCAGGGGCTCGGGAAGTTAATTAAATACCATTTGGAGGCATTTAATGTTCGAGCAAAAACGGCTGATTTTCGACAAAAGAGATAACACCCCCCCATTACGTCATGCTTCAGAAATGTGGAAAATGGTCCGTTTTCAAATGTTTTATTTTTGAACGTCAGTTCACATTTGTAGGTGGATCATCAGTGTTAGAGCTAAAATTAGCATGTTTAAAGTGATTTTCATGCTTCCAGGGGCTCGGGAAGTGAAATAAATACCATTTGGAGGCATTTAATGTTCGAGCAAAAACGGCTGATTTTCGACAAAAGAGATAACACCCCCCCATTACGTCATGCTTCAGAAATGTGGAAAATGGTCCGTTTTCAAATGTTTTATTTTTGAACGTCAGTTCACATTTGTAGGTGGATCATCAGTGTTAGAGCTAAAATTAGCATGTTTAAAGTGATTTTCATGCTTCCAGGGGCCCAAAACACAAGATTTATGGAATGGTTAAAAGTGCATGAAAATGGCCAATTTACTCACTCTGAGTTCTCAAAAAGGGTTTCTTCACCCCGGGAAGTTAATTAAATACCATTTGGAGGCATTTAATGTTCGAGCAAAAACGGCTGATTTTCGACAAAAGAGATAACACCCCCCCATTACGTCATGCTTCAGAAATGTGGAAAATGGTCCGTTTTCAAATGTTTTATTTTTGAACGTCAGTTCACATTTGTAGGTGGATCATCAGTGTTAGAGCTAAAATTAGCATGTTTAAAGTGATTTTCATGCTTCCAGGGGCTCGGGAAGTTAATTAAATACCATTTGGAGGCATTTAATGTTCGAGCAAAAACGGCTGATTTTCGACAAAAGAGATAACACCCCCCCCCATTACGTCATGCTTCAGAAATGTGGAAAATGGTCCGTTTTCAAATGTTTTATTTTTGAACGTCAGTTCACATTTGTAGGTGGATCATCAGTGTTAGAGCTAAAATTAGCATGTTTAAAGTGATTTTCATGCTTCCAGGGGCCCAAAACACAAGATTTATGGAATGGTTAAAAGTGCATGAAAATGGCCAATTTACTCACTCTGAGTTCTCAAAAAGGGTTTCTTCACCCCGGGAAGTTAATTAAATACCATTCGGAGGCATTTAATGTTCGAGCAAAAACGGCTGATTTTCGACAAAAGAGATAACACCCCCCCATTACGCCATGCTTCAGAAATGTGGAAAATGGTCCGTTTTCAAATGTTTTATTTTTGAACGTCAGTTCACATTTGTAGGTGGATCATCAGTGTTAGAGCTAAAATTAGCATGTTTAAAGTGATTTTCATGCTTCCAGGGGCTCGGGAAGTTAATTAAATACCATTTGGAGGCATTTAATGTTCGAGCAAAAACGGCTGATTTTCGACAAAAGAGATAACACCCCCCCATTACGTCATGCTTCAGAAATGTGGAAAATGGTCCGTTTTCAAATGTTTTATTTTTGAACGTCAGTTCACATTTGTAGGTGGATCATCAGTGTTAGAGCTAAAATTAGCATGTTTAAAGTGATTTTCATGCTTCCAGGGGCCCAAAACACAAGATTTATGGAATGGTTAAAAGTGCATGAAAATGGCCAATTTACTCACTCTGAGTTCTCAAAAAGGGTTTTATCACCCCGGGAAGTGAAATAAATACCATTTGGAGGCATTTAATGTTCGAGCAAAAACGGCTGATTTTCGACAAAAGAGATAACACCCCCCCATTACGTCATGCTTCAGAAATGTGGAAAATGGTCCGTTTTCAAATGTTTTATTTTTGAACGTCAGTTCACATTTGTAGGTGGATCATCAGTGTTAGAGCTAAAATTAGCATGTTTAAAGTGATTTTCATGCTTCCAGGGGCTCGGGAAGTGAAATAAATACCATTTGGAGGCATTTAATGTTCGAGCAAAAACGGCTGATTTTCGACAAAAGAGATAACACCCCCCCATTACGTCATGCTTCAGAAATGTGGAAAATGGTCCGTTCTCAAATGTTTTATTTTTGAACGTCAGTTCACATTTGTAGGTGGATCATCAGTGTTAGAGCTAAAATTAGCATGTTTAAAGTGATTTTCATGCTTCCAGGGGCCCAAAACACAAGATTTATGGAATGGTTAAAAGTGCATGAAAATGGCCAATTTACTCACTCTGAGTTCTCAAAAAGGGTTTCTTCACCCCGGGAAGTTAATTAAATACCATTTGGAGGCATTTAATGTTCGAGCAAAAACGGCTGATTTTCGACAAAAGAGATAACACCCCCCCATTACGTCATGCTTCAGAAATTTGGAAAATGGTCCGTTTTCAAATGTTTTATTTTTGAACGTCAGTTCACATTTGTAGGTGGATCATCAGTGTTAGAGCTAAAATTAGCATGTTTAAAGTGATTTTCATGCTTCCAGGGGCTCGGGAAGTTAATTAAATACCATTTGGAGGCATTTAATGTTCGAGCAAAAACTGCTGATTTTCGACAAAAGAGATAACACCCCCCCCATTACGTCATGCTTCAGAAATGTGGAAAATGGTCCGTTTTCAAATGTTTTATTTTTGAACGTCAGTTCACATTTGTAGGTGGATCATCAGTGTTAGAGCTAAAATTAGCATGTTTAAAGTGATTTTCATGCTTCCAGGGGCCCAAAACACAAGATTTATGGAATGGTTAAAAGTGCATGAAAATGGCCAATTTACTCACTCTGAGTTCTCAAAAAGGGTTTCTTCACCCCGGGAAGTTAATTAAATACCATTTGGAGGCATTTAATGTTCGAGCAAAAACGGCTGATTTTCGACAAAAGAGATAACACCCCCCCATTACGTCATGCTTCAGAAATGTGGAAAATGGTCCGTTTTCAAATGTTTTATTTTTGAACGTCAGTTCACATTTGTAGGTGGATCATCAGTGTTAGAGCTAAAATTAGCATGTTTAAAGTGATTTTCATGCTTCCAGGGGCTCGGGAAGTTAATTAAATACCATTTGGAGGCATTTAATGTTTGAGCAAAAACGGCTGATTTTCGACAAAAGAGATAACACCCCCCCATTACGTCATGCTTCAGAAATGTGGAAAATGGTCCGTTTTCAAATGTTTTATTTTTGAACGTCAGTTCACATTTGTAGGTGGATCATCAGTGTTAGAGCTAAAATTAGCATGTTTAAAGTGATTTTCATGCTTCCAGGGGCCCAAAACACAAGATTAATGGAATGGGTAAAAGTGCATGAAAATGGCCAATTTACTCACTCTGAGTTCTCAAAAAGGGTTTCTTCACCCCGGGAAGTGAAATAAATACCATTTGGAGGCATTTAATGTTCGAGCAAAAACGGCTGATTTTCGACAAAAGAGATAACACCCCCCCATTACGTCATGCTTCAGAAATGTGGAAAATGGTCTGTTTTCAAATGTTTTATTTTTGAACGTCAGTTCACATTTGTAGGTGGATCATCAGTGTTAGAGCTAAAATTAGCATGTTTAAAGTGATTGTCATGCTTCCAGGGGCTCGGGAAGTTAATTAAATACCATTTGGAGGCATTTAATGTTCGAGCAAAAACGGCTGATTTTCGACAAAAGAGATAACACCCCCCCATTACGTCATGCTTCAGAAATGTGGAAAATGGTCCGTTTTCAAATGTTTTATTTTTGAACGTCAGTTCACATTTGTAGGTGGATCATCAGTGTTAGAGCTAAAATTAGCATGTTTAAAGTGATTTTCATGCTTCCAGGGGCTCGGGAAGTGAAATAAATACCATTTGGAGGCATTTAATGTTCGAGCAAAAACGGCTGATTTTCGACAAAAGAGATAACACCCCCCCATTACGTCATGCTTCAGAAATGTGGAAAATGGTCCGTTTTCAAATGTTTTATTTTTGAACGTCAGTTCACATTTGTAGGTGGATCATCAGTGTTAGAGCTAAAATTAGCATGTTTAAAGTGATTTTCATGCTTCCAGGGGCCCAAAACACAAGATTTATGGAATGGTTAAAAGTGCATGAAAATGGCCAATTTACTCACTCTGAGTTCTCAAAAAGGGTTTCTTCACCCCGGGAAGTTAATTAAATACCATTTGGAGGCATTTAATGTTCGAGCAAAAACGGCTGATTTTCGACAAAAGAGATAACACCCCCCCATTACGTCATGCTTCAGAAATGTGGAAAATGGTCCGTTTTCAAATGTTTTATTTTTGAACGTCAGTTCACATTTGTAGGTGGATCATCAGTGTTAGAGCTAAAATTAGCATGTTTAAAGTGATTTTCATGCTTCCAGGGGCTCGGGAAGTTAATTAAATACCATTTGGAGGCATTTAATGTTCGAGCAAAAACGGCTGATTTTCGACAAAAGAGATAACACCCCCCCCCATTACGTCATGCTTCAGAAATGTGGAAAATGGTCCGTTTTCAAATGTTTTATTTTTGAACGTCAGTTCACATTTGTAGGTGGATCATCAGTGTTAGAGCTAAAATTAGCATGTTTAAAGTGATTTTCATGCTTCCAGGGGCCCAAAACACAAGATTTATGGAATGGTTAAAAGTGCATGAAAATGGCCAATTTACTCACTCTGAGTTCTCAAAAAGGGTTTCTTCACCCCGGGAAGTTAATTAAATACCATTCGGAGGCATTTAATGTTCGAGCAAAAACGGCTGATTTTCGACAAAAGAGATAACACCCCCCCATTACGCCATGCTTCAGAAATGTGGAAAATGGTCCGTTTTCAAATGTTTTATTTTTGAACGTCAGTTCACATTTGTAGGTGGATCATCAGTGTTAGAGCTAAAATTAGCATGTTTAAAGTGATTTTCATGCTTCCAGGGGCCCAAAACACAAGATTTATGGAATGGTTAAAAGTGCATGAAAATGGCCAATTTACTCACTCTGAGTTCTCAAAAAGGGTTTCTTCACCCCGGGAAGTTAATTAAATACCATTTGGAGGCATTTAATGTTCGAGCAAAAACGGCTGATTTTCGACAAAAGAGATAACACCCCCCCATTACGTCATGCTTCAGAAATGTGGAAAATGGTCCGTTTTCAAATGTTTTATTTTTGAACGTCAGTTCACATTTGTAGGTGGATCATCAGTGTTAGAGCTAAAATTAGCATGTTTAAAGTGATTTTCATGCTTCCAGGGGCTCGGGAAGTTAATTAAATACCATTTGGAGGCATTTAATGTTCGAGCAAAAACGGCTGATTTTCGACAAAAGAGATAACACCCCCCCCCATTACGTCATGCTTCAGAAATGTGGAAAATGGTCCGTTTTCAAATGTTTTATTTTTGAACGTCAGTTCACATTTGTAGGTGGATCATCAGTGTTAGAGCTAAAATTAGCATGTTTAAAGTGATTTTCATGCTTCCAGGGGCCCAAAACACAAGATTTATGGAATGGTTAAAAGTGCATGAAAATGGCCAATTTACTCACTCTGAGTTCTCAAAAAGGGTTTCTTCACCCCGGGAAGTTAATTAAATACCATTCGGAGGCATTTAATGTTCGAGCAAAAACGGCTGATTTTCGACAAAAGAGATAACACCCCCCCATTACGCCATGCTTCAGAAATGTGGAAAATGGTCCGTTTTCAAATGTTTTATTTTTGAACGTCAGTTCACATTTGTAGGTGGATCATCAGTGTTAGAGCTAAAATTAGCATGTTTAAAGTGATTTTCATGCTTCCAGGGGCTCGGGAAGTTAATTAAATACCATTTGGAGGCATTTAATGTTCGAGCAAAAACGGCTGATTTTCGACAAAAGAGATAACACCCCCCCATTACGTCATGCTTCAGAAATGTGGAAAATGGTCCGTTTTCAAATGTTTTATTTTTGAACGTCAGTTCACATTTGTAGGTGGATCATCAGTGTTAGAGCTAAAATTAGCATGTTTAAAGTGATTTTCATGCTTCCAGGGGCCCAAAACACAAGATTTATGGAATGGTTAAAAGTGCATGAAAATGGCCAATTTACTCACTCTGAGTTCTCAAAAAGGGTTTTTTCACCCCGGGAAGTGAAATAAATACCATTTGGAGGCATTTAATGTTCGAGCAAAAACGGCTGATTTTCGACAAAAGAGATAACACCCCCCCATTACGTCATGCTTCAGAAATGTGGAAAATGGTCCGTTTTCAAATGTTTTATTTTTGAACGTCAGTTCACATTTGTAGGTGGATCATCAGTGTTAGAGCTAAAATTAGCATGTTTAAAGTGATTTTCATGCTTCCAGGGGCTCGGGAAGTGAAATAAATACCATTTGGAGGCATTTAATGTTCGAGCAAAAACGGCTGATTTTCGACAAAAGAGATAACACCCCCCCATTACGTCATGCTTCAGAAATGTGGAAAATGGTCCGTTCTCAAATGTTTTATTTTTGAACGTCAGTTCACATTTGTAGGTGGATCATCAGTGTTAGAGCTAAAATTAGCATGTTTAAAGTGATTTTCATGCTTCCAGGGGCTCGGGAAGTTAATTAAATACCATTTGGAGGCATTTAATGTTCGAGCAAAAACTGCTGATTTTCGACAAAAGAGATAACACCCCCCCCATTACGTCATGCTTCAGAAATGTGGAAAATGGTCCGTTTTCAAATGTTTTATTTTTGAACGTCAGTTCACATTTGTAGGTGGATCATCAGTGTTAGAGCTAAAATTAGCATGTTTAAAGTGATTTTCATGCTTCCAGGGGCCCAAAACACAAGATTTATGGAATGGTTAAAAGTGCATGAAAATGGCCAATTTACTCACTCTGAGTTCTCAAAAAGGGTTTCTTCACCCCGGGAAGTTAATTAAATACCATTTGGAGGCATTTAATGTTCGAGCAAAAACGGCTGATTTTCGACAAAAGAGATAACACCCCCCATTACGTCATGCTTCAGAAATTTGGAAAATGGTCCGTTTTCAAATGTTTTATTTTTGAACGTCAGTTCACATTTGTAGGTGGATCATCAGTGTTAGAGCTAAAATTAGCATGTTTAAAGTGATTTTCATGCTTCCAGGGGCTCGGGAAGTTAATTAAATACCATTTGGAGGCATTTAATGTTCGAGCAAAAACTGCTGATTTTCGACAAAAGAGATAACACCCCCCCCATTACGTCATGCTTCAGAAATGTGGAAAATGGTCCGTTTTCAAATGTTTTATTTTTGAACGTCAGTTCACATTTGTAGGTGGATCATCAGTGTTAGAGCTAAAATTAGCATGTTTAAAGTGATTTTCATGCTTCCAGGGGCCCAAAACACAAGATTTATGGAATGGTTAAAAGTGCATGAAAATGGCCAATTTACTCACTCTGAGTTCTCAAAAAGGGTTTCTTCACCCCGGGAAGTTAATTAAATACCATTTGGAGGCATTTAATGTTCGAGCAAAAACGGCTGATTTTCGACAAAAGAGATAACACCCCCCCATTACGTCATGCTTCAGAAATGTGGAAAATGGTCCGTTTTCAAATGTTTTATTTTTGAACGTCAGTTCACATTTGTAGGTGGATCATCAGTGTTAGAGCTAAAATTAGCATGTTTAAAGTGATTTTCATGCTTCCAGGGGCTCGGGAAGTTAATTAAATACCATTTGGAGGCATTTAATGTTCGAGCAAAAACGGCTGATTTTCGACAAAAGAGATAACACCCCCCCATTACGTCATGCTTCAGAAATGTGGAAAATGGTCCGTTTTCAAATGTTTTATTTTTGAACGTCAGTTCACATTTGTAGGTGGATCATCAGTGTTAGAGCTAAAATTAGCATGTTTAAAGTGATTTTCATGCTTCCAGGGGCCCAAAACACAAGATTTATGGAATGGTTAAAAGTGCATGAAAATGGCCAATTTACTCACTCTGAGTTCTCAAAAAGGGTTTCTTCACCCCGGGAAGTTAATTAAATACCATTTGGAGGCATTTAATGTTCGAGCAAAAACGGCTGATTTTCGACAAAAGAGATAACACCCCCCCATTACGTCATGCTTCAGAAATGTGGAAAATGGTCCGTTTTCAAATGTTTTATTTTTGAACGTCAGTTCACATTTGTAGGTGGATCATCAGTGTTAGAGCTAAAATTAGCATGTTTAAAGTGATTTTCATGCTTCCAGGGGCTCGGGAAGTTAATTAAATACCATTTGGAGGCATTTAATGTTCGAGCAAAAACGGCTGATTTTCGACAAAAGAGATAACACCCCCCCATTACGTCATGCTTCAGAAATGTGGAAAATGGTCCATTTTCAAATGTTTTATTTTTGAACGTCAGTTCACATTTGTAGGTGGATCATCAGTGTTAGAGCTAAAATTAGCATGTTTAAAGTGATTTTCATGCTTCCAGGGGCCCAAAACACAAGATTAATGGAATGGTTAAAAGTGCATGAAAATGGCCAATTTACTCACTCTGAGTTCTCAAAAAGGGTTTCTTCGCCCCGGGAAGTGAATTAAATACCATTTGGAGGCATTTAATGTTCGAGCAAAAACGGCTGATTTTCGACAAAAGAGATAACACCCCCCCATTACGTCATGCTTCAGAAATGTGGAAAATGGTCCGTTTTCAAATGTTTTATTTTTGAACGTCAGTTCACATTTGTAGGTGGATCATCAGTGTTAGAGCTAAAATTAGCATGTTTAAAGTGATTTTCATGCTTCCAGGGGCTCGGGAAGTTAATTAAATACCATTTGGAGGCATTTAATGTTCGAGCAAAAACGGCTGATTTTCGACAAAAGAGATAACACCCCCCCATTACGTCATGCTTCAGAAATGTGGAAAATGGTCCGTGTTCAAATGTTTTATTTTTGAACGTCAGTTCACATTTGTAGGTGGATCATCAGTGTTAGAGCTAAAATTAGCATGTTTAAAGTGATTTTCATGCTTCCAGGGGCCCAAAACACAAGATTTATGGAATGGTTAAAAGTGCATGAAAATGGCCAATTTACTCACTCTGAGTTCTCAAAAAGGGTTTCTTCACCCCGGGAAGTTAATTAAATACCATTTGGAGGCATTTAATGTTCGAGCAAAAACGGCTGATTTTCGACAAAAGAGATAACACCCCCCCATTACGTCATGCTTCAGAAATGTGGAAAATGGTCCGTTTTCAAATGTTTTATTTTTGAACGTCAGTTCACATTTGTAGGTGGATCATCAGTGTTAGAGCTAAAATTAGCATGTTTAAAGTGATTTTCATGCTTCCAGGGGCTCGGGAAGTTAATTAAATACCATTTGGAGGCATTTAATGTTCGAGCAAAAACGGCTGATTTTCGACAAAAGAGATAACACCCCCCCATTACGTCATGCTTCAGAAATGTGGAAAATGGTCCGTTTTCAAATGTTTTATTTTTGAACGTCAGTTCACATTTGTAGGTGGATCATCAGTGTTAGAGCTAAAATTAGCATGTTTAAAGTGATTTTCATGCTTCCAGGGGCTCGGGAAGTTAATTAAATACCATTTGGAGGCATTTAATGTTCGAGCAAAAACGCCTGATTTTCGACAAAAGAGATAACACCCCCCCATTACGTCATGCTTCAGAAATGTGGAAAATGGTCTGTTTTCAAATGCTTTATTTTTGAACGTCAGTTCACATTTGTAGGTGGATCATCAGTGTTAGAGCTAAAATTAGCATGTTTAAAGTGATTTTCATGCTTCCAGGGGCTCGGGAAGTTAATTAAATACCATTTGGAGGCATTTAATGTTCGAGCAAAAACGGCTGATTTTCGACAAAAGAGATAACACCCCCCCATTACGTCATGCTTCAGAAATGTGGAAAATGGTCCGTTTTCAAATGTTTTATTTTTGAACGTCAGTTCACATTTGTAGGTGGATCATCAGTGTTAGAGCTAAAATTAGCATGTTTAAAGTGATTTTCATGCTTCCAGGGGCTCGGGAAGTGAAATAAATACCATTTGGAGGCATTTAATGTTCGAGCAAAAACGGCTGATTTTCGACAAAAGAGATAACACCCCCCCATTACGTCATGCTTCAGAAATGTGGAAAATGGTCCGTTCTCAAATGTTTTATTTTTGAACGTCAGTTCACATTTGTAGGTGGATCATCAGTGTTAGAGCTAAAATTAGCATGTTTAAAGTGATTTTCATGCTTCCAGGGGCCCAAAACACAAGATTTATGGAATGGTTAAAAGTGCATGAAAATGGCCAATTTACTCCCTCTGAGTTCTCAAAAAGGGTTTCTTCACCCCGGGAAGTTAATTAAATACCATTTGGAGGCATTTAATGTTCGAGCAAAAACGGCTGATTTTCGACAAAAGAGATAACACCCCCCCATTACGTCATGCTTCAGAAATGTGGAAAATGGTCCGTTTTCAAATGTTTTATTTTTGAACGTCAGTTCACATTTGTAGGTGGATCATCAGTGTTAGAGCTAAAATTAGCATGTTTAAAGTGATTTTCATGCTTCCAGGGGCTCGGGAAGTTAATTAAATACCATTTGGAGGCATTTAATGTTCGAGCAAAAACGGCTGATTTTCGACAAAAGAGATAACACCCCCCCCATTACGTCATGCTTCAGAAATGTGGAAAATGGTCCGTTTTCAAATGTTTTATTTTTGAACGTCAGTTCACATTTGTAGGTGGATCATCAGTGTTAGAGCTAAAATTAGCATGTTTAAAGTGATTTTCATGCTTCCAGGGGCCCAAAACACAAGATTTATGGAATGGTTAAAAGTGCATGAAAATGGCCAATTTACTCACTCTGAGTTCTCAAAAAGGGTTTCTTCACCCCGGGAAGTTAATTAAATACCATTTGGAGGCATTTAATGTTCGAGCAAAAACGGCTGATTTTCGACAAAAGAGATAACACCCCCCCATTACGTCATGCTTCAGAAATGTGGAAAATGGTCCGTTTTCAAATGTTTTATTTTTGAACGTCAGTTCACATTTGTAGGTGGATCATCAGTGTTAGAGCTAAAATTAGCATGTTTAAAGTGATTTTCATGCTTCCAGGGGCTCGGGAAGTTAATTAAATACCATTTGGAGGCATTTAATGTTCGAGCAAAAACGGCTGATTTTCGACAAAAGAGATAACACCCCCCCATTACGTCATGCTTCAGAAATGTGGAAAATGGTCCGTTTTCAAATGTTTTCTTTTTGAACGTCAGTTCACATTTGTAGGTGGATCATCAGTGTTAGAGCTAAAATTAGCATGTTTAAAGTGATTTTCATGCTTCCAGGGGCCCAAAACACAAGATTTATGGAATGGTTAAAAGTGCATGAAAATGGCCAATTTACTCACTCTGAGTTCTCAAAAAGGGTTTCTTCACCCCGGGAAGTTATTTAAATACCATTTGGAGGCATTTAATGTTCGAGCAAAAACGGCTGATTTTCGACAAAAGAGATAACACCCCCCCATTACGTCATGCTTCAGAAATGTGGAAAATGGTCCGTTTTCAAATGTTTTATTTTTGAACGTCAGTTCACATTTGTAGGTGGATCATCAGTGTTAGAGCTAAAATTAGCATGTTTAAAGTGATTTTCATGCTTCCAGGGGCTCAGGAAGTTAATTAAATACCATTTGGAGGCATTTAATGTTTGAGCAAAAACGGCTGATTTTCGACAAAAGAGATAACACCCCCCCATTACGTCATGCTTCAGAAATGTGGAAAATGGTCCGTTTTCAAATGTTTTATTTTTGAACGTCAGTTCACATTTGTAGGTGGATCATCAGTGTTAGAGCTAAAATTAGCATGTTTAAAGTGATTTTCATGCTTCCAGGGGCCCAAAACACAAGATTTATGGAATGGTTAAAAGTGCATGAAAATGGCCAATTTACTCACTCTGAGTTCTCAAAAAGGGTTTCTTCACCCCGGGAAGTGAAATAAATACCATTTGGAGGCATTTAATGTTCGAGCAAAAACGGCTGATTTTCGACAAAAGAGATAACACCCCCCCATTACGTCATGCTTCAGAAATGTGGAAAATGGTCCGTTTTCAAATGTTTTATTTTTGAACGTCAGTTCACATTTGTAGGTGGATCATCAGTGTTAGAGCTAAAATTAGCATGTTTAAAGTGATTTTCATGCTTCCAGGGGCTCGGGAAGTTAATTAAATACCATTTGGAGGCATTTAATGTTCGAGCAAAAACGGCTGATTTTCGACAAAAGAGATAACACCCCCCCATTACGTCATGCTTCAGAAATGTGGAAAATGGTCCATTTTCAAATGTTTTATTTTTGAACGTCAGTTCACATTTGTAGGTGGATCATCAGTGTTAGAGCTAAAATTAGCATGTTTAAAGTGATTTTCATGCTTCCAGGGGCCCAAAACACAAGATTTATGGAATGGTTAAAAGTGCATGAAAATGGCCAATTTACTCACTCTGAGTTCTCAAAAAGGGTTTCTTCACCCCGGTAAGTTAATTAAATACCATTTGGAGGCATTTAATGTTCGAGCAAAAACGGCTGATTTTCGACAAAAGAGATAACACCCCCCCATTACGTCATGCTTCAGAAATGTGGAAAATGGTCCGTTTTCAAATGTTTTATTTTTGAACGTCAGTTCACATTTGTAGGTGGATCATCAGTGTTAGAGCTAAAATTAGCATGTTTAAAGTGATTTTCATGCTTCCAGGGGCCCAAAACACAAGATTAATGGAATGGTTAAAAGTGCATGAAAATGGCCAATTTACTCACTCTGAGTTCTCAAAAAGGGTTTCTTCACCCCGGGAAGTGAAATAAATACCATTTGGAGGCATTTAATGTTCGAGCAAAAACGGCTGATTTTCGACAAAAGAGATAACACCCCCCCATTACGTCATGCTTCAGAAATGTGGAAAATGGTCTGTTTTCAAATGTTTTATTTTTGAACGTCAGTTCACATTTGTAGGTGGATCATCAGTGTTAGAGCTAAAATTAGCATGTTTAAAGTGATTTTCATGCTTCCAGGGGCTCGGGAAGTGAAATAAATACCATTTGGAGGCATTTAATGTTCGAGCAAAAACGGCTGATTTTCGACAAAAGAGATAACACCCCCCCATTACGTCATGCTTCAGAAATGTGGAAAATGGTCCGTTTTCAAATGTTTTATTTTTGAACGTCAGTTCACATTTGTAGGTGGATCATCAGTGTTAGAGCTAAAATTAGCATGTTTAAAGTGATTTTCATGCTTCCAGGGGCTCGGGAAGTTAATTAAATACCATTTGGAGGCATTTAATGTTCGAGCAAAAACGGCTGATTTTCGACAAAAGAGATAACACCCCCCCATTACGTCATGCTTCAGAAATGTGGAAAATGGTCCGTTTTCAAATGTTTTATTTTTGAACGTCAGTTCACATTTGTAGGTGGATCATCAGTGTTAGAGCTAAAATTAGCATGTTTAAAGTGATTTTCATGCTTCCAGGGGCCCAAAACACAAGATTTATGGAATGGTTAAAAGTGCATGAAAATGGCCAATTTACTCACTCTGAGTTCTCAAAAAGGGTTTCTTCACCCCGGGAAGTGAAATAAATACCATTTGGAGGCATTTAATGTTCGAGCAAAAACGGCTGATTTTCGACAAAAGAGATAACACCCCCCCATTACGTCATGCTTCAGAAATGTGGAAAATGGTCCGTTTTCAAATGTTTTATTTTTGAACGTCAGTTCACATTTGTAGGTGGATCATCAGTGTTAGAGCTAAAATTAGCATGTTTAAAGTGATTTTCATGCTTCCAGGGGCTCGGGAAGTTAATTAAATACCATTTGGAGGCATTTAATGTTCGAGCAAAAACGGCTGATTTTCGACAAAAGAGATAACACCCCCCCATTACGTCATGCTTCAGTAATGTGGAAAATGGTCCGTTTTCAAATGTTTTATTTTTGAACGTCAGTTCACATTTGTAGGTGGATCATCAGTGTTAGAGCTAAAATTAGCATGTTTAAAGTGATTTTCATGCTTCCAGGGGCTCGGCAAGTTAATTAAATACCATTTGGAGGCATTTAATGTTCGAGCAAAAACGGCTGATTTTCGACAAAAGAGATAACACCCCCCCATTACGTCATGCTTCAGAAATGTGGAAAATGGTCCGTTTTCAAATGTTTTATTTTTGAACGTCAGTTCACATTTGTAGGTGGATCATCAGTGTTAGAGCTAAAATTAGCATGTTTAAAGTGATTTTCATGCTTCCAGGGGCCCAAAACACAAGATTTATGGAATGGTTAAAAGTGCATGAAAATGGCTAATTTACTCACTCTGAGTTCTCAAAAAGGGTTTCTTCACCCCGGGAAGTTAATTAAATACCATTTAGAGGCATTTAATGTTCGAGCAAAAACGGCTGATTTTCGACAAAAGAGATAACACCCCCCCATTACGTCATGCTTCAGAAATGTGGAAAATGGTCCGTTTTCAAATGTTTTATTTTTGAACGTCAGTTCACATTTGTAGGTGGATCATCAGTGTTAGAGCTAAAATTAGCATGTTTAAAGTGATTTTCATGCTTCCAGGGGCTCGGGAAGTTAATTAAATACCATTTGGAGGCATTTAATGTTCGAGCAAAAACGGCTGATTTTCGACAAAAGAGATAACACCCCCCATTACGTCATGCTTCAGAAATGTGGAGAATGGTCCGTTTTCAAATGTTTTATTTTTGAACGTCAGTTCACATTTGTAGGTGGATCATCAGTGTTAGAGCTAAAATTAGCATGTTTAAAGTGATTTTCATGCTTCCAGGGGCTCGGGAAGTGAAATAAATACCATTTGGAGGCATTTAATGTTCAAGCAAAAACGGCTGATTTTCGACAAAAGAGATAACACCCCCCCATTACGTCATGCTTCAGAAATGTGGAAAATGGTCCGTTTTCAAATGTTTTATTTTTGAACGTCAGTTCACATTTGTAGGTGGATCATCAGTGTTAGAGCTAAAATTAGCATGTTTAAAGTGATTTTCATGCTTCCAGGGGCTCGGGAAGTTAATTAAATACCATTTGGAGGCATTTAATGTTCGAGCAAAAACGGCTGATTTTCGACAAAAGAGATAACACCCCCCCATTACGTCATGCTTCAGAAATGTGGAAAATGGTCCGTTTTCAAATGTTTTAGTTTTGAACGTCAGTTAACATATGTAGGTGGATCATCAGTGTTAGAGCTAAAGTTAGCATGTTTAAAGTGATTTTCATGCTTCCAGGGGCCCAAAACACAAGATTAATGGAATGGTTAAAAGTGCATGAAAATGGCCAATTTACTCACTCTGAGTTCTCAAAAAGGGTTTCTTCACCCCGGGAAGTGAAATAATTACCATTTGGAGGCATTTAATGTTCGAGCAAAAACGGCTGATTTTCGACAAAAGAGATAACACCCCCCCATTACGTCATGCTTCAGAAATGTGGAAAATGGTCCGTTTTCAAATGTTTTATTTTTGAACGTCAGTTCACATTTGTAGGTGGATCATCAGTGTTAGAGCTAAAATTAGCATGTTTAAAGTGATTTTCATGCTTCCAGGGGCTCGGGAAGTTAATTAAATACCATTTGGAGGCATTTAATGTTCGAGCAAAAACGGCTGATTTATCGACAAAAGAGATAACACCCCCCCATTACGTCATGCTTCAGAAATGTGGAAAATGGTCCGTTTTCAAATGTTTTATTTTTGAACGTCAGTTCACATTTGTAGGTGGATCATCAGTGTTAGAGCTAAAATTAGCATGTTTAAAGTGATTTTCATGCTTCCAGGGGCTCGGGAAGTTAATTAAATACCATTTGGAGGCATTTAATGTTCGAGCAAAAACGGCTGATTTATCGACAAAAGAGATAACACCCCCCCATTACGTCATGCTTCAGAAATGTGGAAAATGGTCCGTTTTCAAATGTTTTATTTTTGAACGTCAGTTCACATTTGTAGGTGGATCATCAGTGTTAGAGCTAAAATTAGCATGTTTAAAGTGATTTTCATGCTTCCAGGGGCTCGGGAAGTGAAATAAATACCATTTGGAGGCATTTAATGTTCGAGCAAAAACGGCTGATTTTCGACAAAAGAGATAACACCCCCCCATTACGTCATGCTTCAGAAATGGGGAAAATGGTCAGTTTTCAAATGTTTTATTTTTGAACGTCAGTTCACATTTGTAGGTGGATCATCAGTGTTAGAGCTAAAATTAGCATGTTTAAAGTGATTTTCATGCTTCCAGGGGCTCGGGAAGTTAATTAAATACCATTTGGAGGCATTTAATGTTCGAGCAAAAATGGCTGATTTTCGACAAAAGAGATAACACCCCCCCATTACGTCATGCTTCAGAAATGTGGAAAATGGTCCGTTTTCAAATGTTTTATTTTTGAACGTCAGTTTACATTTGTAGGTGGATCATCAGTGTTAGAGCTAAAATTAGCATGTTTAAAGTGATTTTCATGCTTCCAGGGGCTCGGGAAGTGAAATAAATACCATTTGGAGGCATTTAATGTTCGAGCAAAAACGGCTGATTTTCGACAAAAGAGATAACACCCCCCCATTACGTCATGCTTCAGAAATGGGGAAAATGGTCCGTTTTCAAATGTTTTATTTTTGAACGTCAGTTCACATTTGTAGGTGGATCATCAGTGTTAGAGCTAAAATTAGCATGTTTAAAGTGATTTTCATGCTTCCAGGGGCTCGGGAAGTTAATTAAATACCATTTGGAGGCATTTAATGTTCGAGCAAAAACGGCTGATTTTCGACAAAAGAGATAACACCCCCCCATTACGTCATGCTTCAGAAATGTGGAAAATGGTCCGTTTTCAAATGTTTTATTTTGAACGTCAGTTCACATTTGTAGGTGGATCATCAGTGTTAGAGCTAAAATTAGCATGTTTAAAGTGATTTTCATGCTTCCAGGGGCCCAAAACACAAGATTAATGGAATGGGTAAAAGTGCATGAAAATGGCCAATTTACTCACTCTGAGTTCTCAAAAAGGGTTTCTTCACCCCGGGAAGTGAAATAAATACCATTTGGAGGCATTTAATGTTCGAGCAAAAACGGCTGATTTTCGACAAAAGAGATAACACCCCCCCATTACGTCATGCTTCAGAAATGTGGAAAATGGTCCGTTTTCAAATGTTTTATTTTTGAACGTCAGTTCACATTTGTAGGTGGATCATCAGTGTTAGAGCTAAAATTAGCATGTTTAAAGTGATTTTCATGCTTCCAGGGGCTCGGGAAGTTTATTAAATACCATTTGGAGGCATTTAATGTTCGAGCAAAAACGGCTGATTTTCGACAAAAGAGATAACACCCCCCCATTACGTCATGCTTCAGAAATGTGGAAAATGGTCCGTTTTCAAATGTTTTATTTTTGAACGTCTGTTCACATTGGTAGGTGGATCATCAGTGTTAGAGCGAAAATTAGCATGTTTAAAGTGATTTTCATGCTTCCAGGGGCTCGGGAAGTGAAATAAATACCATTTGGAGGCATTTAATGTTCGAGCAAAAACGGCTGATTTTCGACAAAAGAGATAACACCCCCCCATTACGTCATGCTTCAGAAATGTGGAAAATGGTCCGTTTTCAAATGTTTTATTTTTGAACGTCAGTTCACATTTGTAGGTGGATCATCAGTGTTAGAGCTAAAATTAGCATGTTTAAAGTGATTTTCATGCTTCCAGGGGCCCAAAACACAAGATTTATGGAATGGTTAAAAGTGCATGAAAATGGCCAATTTACTCACTCTGAGTTCTCAAAAAGGGTTTCTTCACCCCGGGAAGTTAATTAAATACCATTTGGAGGCATTTAATGTTCGAGCAAAAACGGCTGATTTTCGACAAAAGAGATAACACCCCCCCATTACGTCATGCTTCAGAAATGTG
Source organism: Lissotriton vulgaris (assembly GCF_964263255.1). Taxonomy (NCBI): domain Eukaryota; kingdom Metazoa; phylum Chordata; class Amphibia; order Caudata; family Salamandridae; genus Lissotriton; species Lissotriton vulgaris. The sequence goes on from NW_028248442.1 coordinate 35,532, forward strand.
GAAAATGGTCCGTTTTCAAATGTTTTATTTTTGAACGTCAGTTCACATTTGTAGGTGGATCATCAGTGTTAGAGCTAAAATTAGCATGTTTAAAGTGATTTTCATGCTTCCAGGGGCTCGGGAAGTTAATTAAATACCATTTGGAGGCATTTAATGTTCGAGCAAAAACGGCTGATTTTCGACAAAAGAGATAACACCCCCCCATTACGTCATGCTTCAGAAATGTGGAAAATGGTCCGTTTTCAAATGTTTTATTTTTGAACGTCAGTTCACATTTGTAGGTGGATCATCAGTGTTAGAGCTAAAATTAGCATGTTTAAAGTGATTTTCATGCTTCCAGGGGCTCGGGAAGTGAAATAAATACCATTTGGAGGCATTTAATGTTCGAGCAAAAACGGCTGATTTTCGACAAAAGAGATAACACCCCCCCATTACAGCATGCTTCAGAAATGTGGAAAATGGTCCGTTTTCAAATGTTTTATTTTTGAACGTCAGTTCACATTTGTAGGTGGATCATCAGTGTTAGAGCTAAAATTAGCATGTTTAAAGTGATTTTCATGCTTCCAGGGGCTCGGGAAGTTAATTAAATACCATTTGGAGGCATTTAATGTTCGAGCAAAAACGGCTGATTTTCGACAAAAGAGATAACACCCCCCATTACGTCATGCTTCAGAAATGTGGAAAATGGTCCGTTTTCAAATGTTTTATTTTTGAACGTCAGTTCACATTTGTAGGTGGATCATCAGTGTTAGAGCTAAAATTAGCATGTTTAAAGTGATTTTCATGCTTCCAGGGGCCCAAAACACAAGATTAATGGAATGGTTAAAAGTGCATGAAAATGGCCAATTTACTCACTCTGAGTTCTCAAAAAGGGTTTCTTCGCCCCGGGAAGTGAAATAAATACCATTTGGAGGCATTTAATGTTCGAGCAAAAACGGCTGATTTTCGACAAAAGAGATAACACCCCCCCATTACGTCATGCTTCAGAAATGTGGAAAATGGTCAGTTTTCAAATGTTTTATTTTTGAACGTCAGTTCACATTTGTAGGTGGATCATCAGTGTTAGAGCTAAAATTAGCATGTTTAAAGTGATTTTCATGCTTCCAGGGGCTCGGGAAGGTAATTAAATACCATTTGGAGGCATTTAATGTTCGAGCAAAAACGCCTGATTTTCGACAAAAGAGATAACACCCCCCCATTACGTCATGCTTCAGAAATGTGGAAAATGGTCTGTTTTCAAATGTTTTATTTTTGAACGTCAGTTCACATTTGTAGGTGGATCATCAGTGTTAGAGCTAAAATTAGCATGTTTAAAGTGATTTTCATGCTTCCAGGGGCTCGGGAAGTTAATTAAATACCATTTGGAGGCATTTAATGTTCGAGCAAAAACGGCTGATTTTCGACAAAAGAGATAACACCCCCCCATTACGTCATGCTTCAGAAATGTGGAAAATGGTCCGTTTTCAAATGTTTTATTTTTGAACGTCAGTTCACATTTGTAGGTGGATCATCAGTGTTAGAGCTAAAATTAGCATGTTTAAAGTGATTTTCATGCTTCCAGGGGCTCGGGAAGTGAAATAAATACCATTTGGAGGCATTTAATGTTCGAGCAAAAACGGCTGATTTTCGACAAAAGAGATAACACCCCCCCATTACGTCATGCTTCAGAAATGTGGAAAATGGTCCGTTCTCAAATGTTTTATTTTTGAACGTCAGTTCACATTTGTAGGTGGATCATCAGTGTTAGAGCTAAAATTAGCATGTTTAAAGTGATTTTCATGCTTCCAGGGGCCCAAAACACAAGATTTATGGAATGGTTAAAAGTGCATGAAAATGGCCAATTTACTCACTCTGAGTTCTCAAAAAGGGTTTCTTCACCCCGGGAAGTTAATTAAATACCATTTGGAGGCATTTAATGTTCGAGCAAAAACGGCTGATTTTCGACAAAAGAGATAACACCCCCCCATTACGTCATGCTTCAGAAATTTGGAAAATGGTCCGTTTTCAAATGTTTTATTTTTGAACGTCAGTTCACATTTGTAGGTGGATCATCAGTGTTAGAGCTAAAATTAGCATGTTTAAAGTGATTTTCATGCTTCCAGGGGCTCGGGAAGTTAATTAAATACCATTTGGAGGCATTTAATGTTCGAGCAAAAACTGCTGATTTTCGACAAAAGAGATAACACCCCCCCCATTACGTCATGCTTCAGAAATGTGGAAAATGGTCCGTTTTCAAATGTTTTATTTTTGAACGTCAGTTCACATTTGTAGGTGGATCATCAGTGTTAGAGCTAAAATTAGCATGTTTAAAGTGATTTTCATGCTTCCAGGGGCCCAAAACACAAGATTTATGGAATGGTTAAAAGTGCATGAAAATGGCCAATTTACTCACTCTGAGTTCTCAAAAAGGGTTTCTTCACCCCGGGAAGTTAATTAAATACCATTTGGAGGCATTTAATGTTCGAGCAAAAACGGCTGATTTTCGACAAAAGAGATAACACCCCCCCATTACGTCATGCTTCAGAAATGTGGAAAATGGTCCGTTTTCAAATGTTTTATTTTTGAACGTCAGTTCACATTTGTAGGTGGATCATCAGTGTTAGAGCTAAAATTAGCATGTTTAAAGTGATTTTCATGCTTCCAGGGGCTCGGGAAGTTAATTAAATACCATTTGGAGGCATTTAATGTTTGAGCAAAAACGGCTGATTTTCGACAAAAGAGATAACACCCCCCCATTACGTCATGCTTCAGAAATGTGGAAAATGGTCCGTTTTCAAATGTTTTATTTTTGAACGTCAGTTCACATTTGTAGGTGGATCATCAGTGTTAGAGCTAAAATTAGCATGTTTAAAGTGATTTTCATGCTTCCAGGGGCCCAAAACACAAGATTAATGGAATGGGTAAAAGTGCATGAAAATGGCCAATTTACTCACTCTGAGTTCTCAAAAAGGGTTTCTTCACCCCGGGAAGTGAAATAAATACCATTTGGTGGCATTTAATGTTCGAGCAAAAACGGCTGATTTTCGACAAAAGAGATAACACCCCCCCATTACGTCATGCTTCAGAAATGTGGAAAATGGTCTGTTTTCAAATGTTTTATTTTTGAACGTCAGTTCACATTTGTAGGTGGATCATCAGTGTTAGAGCTAAAATTAGCATGTTTAAAGTGATTTTCATGCTTCCAGGGGCTCGGGAAGTTAATTAAATACCATTTGGAGGCATTTAATGTTCGAGCAAAAACGGCTGATTTTCGACAAAAGAGATAACACCCCCCCATTACGTCATGCTTCAGAAATGTGGAAAATGGTCCGTTTTCAAATGTTTTATTTTTGAACGTCAGTTCACATTTGTAGGTGGATCATCAGTGTTAGAGCTAAAATTAGCATGTTTAAAGTGATTTTCATGCTTCCAGGGGCTCGGGAAGTGAAATAAATACCATTTGGAGGCATTTAATGTTCGAGCAAAAACGGCTGATTTTCGACAAAAGAGATAACACCCCCCCATTACGTCATGCTTCAGAAATGTGGAAAATGGTCCGTTTTCAAATGTTTTATTTTTGAACGTCAGTTCACATTTGTAGGTGGATCATCAGTGTTAGAGCTAAAATTAGCATGTTTAAAGTGATTTTCATGCTTCCAGGGGCCCAAAACACAAGATTTATGGAATGGTTAAAAGTGCATGAAAATGGCCAATTTACTCACTCTGAGTTCTCAAAAAGGGTTTCTTCACCCCGGGAAGTTAATTAAATACCATTTGGAGGCATTTAATGTTCGAGCAAAAACGGCTGATTTTCGACAAAAGAGATAACACCCCCCCATTACGTCATGCTTCAGAAATGTGGAAAATGGTCCGTTTTCAAATGTTTTATTTTTGAACGTCAGTTCACATTTGTAGGTGGATCATCAGTGTTAGAGCTAAAATTAGCATGTTTAAAGTGATTTTCATGCTTCCAGGGGCTCGGGAAGTTAATTAAATACCATTTGGAGGCATTTAATGTTCGAGCAAAAACGGCTGATTTTCGACAAAAGAGATAACACCCCCCCCCATTACGTCATGCTTCAGAAATGTGGAAAATGGTCCGTTTTCAAATGTTTTATTTTTGAACGTCAGTTCACATTTGTAGGTGGATCATCAGTGTTAGAGCTAAAATTAGCATGTTTAAAGTGATTTTCATGCTTCCAGGGGCCCAAAACACAAGATTTATGGAATGGTTAAAAGTGCATGAAAATGGCCAATTTACTCACTCTGAGTTCTCAAAAAGGGTTTCTTCACCCCGGGAAGTTAATTAAATACCATTCGGAGGCATTTAATGTTCGAGCAAAAACGGCTGATTTTCGACAAAAGAGATAACACCCCCCCATTACGCCATGCTTCAGAAATGTGGAAAATGGTCCGTTTTCAAATGTTTTATTTTTGAACGTCAGTTCACATTTGTAGGTGGATCATCAGTGTTAGAGCTAAAATTAGCATGTTTAAAGTGATTTTCATGCTTCCAGGGGCTCGGGAAGTTAATTAAATACCATTTGGAGGCATTTAATGTTCGAGCAAAAACGGCTGATTTTCGACAAAAGAGATAACACCCCCCCATTACGTCATGCTTCAGAAATGTGGAAAATGGTCCGTTTTCAAATGTTTTATTTTTGAACGTCAGTTCACATTTGTAGGTGGATCATCAGTGTTAGAGCTAAAATTAGCATGTTTAAAGTGATTTTCATGCCTCCAGGGGCCCAAAACACAAGATTTATGGAATGGTTAAAAGTGCATGAAAATGGCCAATTTACTCACTCTGAGTTCTCAAAAAGGGTTTTTTCACCCCGGGAAGTGAAATAAATACCATTTGGAGGCATTTAATGTTCGAGCAAAAACGGCTGATTTTCGACAAAAGAGATAACACCCCCCCATTACGTCATGCTTCAGAAATGTGGAAAATGGTCCGTTTTCAAATGTTTTATTTTTGAACGTCAGTTCACATTTGTAGGTGGATCATCAGTGTTAGAGCTAAAATTAGCATGTTTAAAGTGATTTTCATGCTTCCAGGGGCTCGGGAAGTGAAATAAATACCATTTGGAGGCATTTAATGTTCGAGCAAAAACGGCTGATTTTCGACAAAAGAGATAACACCCCCCCATTACGTCATGCTTCAGAAATGTGGAAAATGGTCCGTTCTCAAATGTTTTATTTTTGAACGTCAGTTCACATTTGTAGGTGGATCATCAGTGTTAGAGCTAAAATTAGCATGTTTAAAGTGATTTTCATGCTTCCAGGGGCCCAAAACACAAGATTTATGGAATGGTTAAAAGTGCATGAAAATGGCCAATTTACTCACTCTGAGTTCTCAAAAAGGGTTTCTTCACCCCGGGAAGTTAATTAAATACCATTTGGAGGCATTTAATGTTCGAGCAAAAACGGCTGATTTTCGACAAAAGAGATAACACCCCCCATTACGTCATGCTTCAGAAATTTGGAAAATGGTCCGTTTTCAAATGTTTTATTTTTGAACGTCAGTTCACATTTGTAGGTGGATCATCAGTGTTAGAGCTAAAATTAGCATGTTTAAAGTGATTTTCATGCTTCCAGGGGCTCGGGAAGTTAATTAAATACCATTTGGAGGCATTTAATGTTCGAGCAAAAACTGCTGATTTTCGACAAAAGAGATAACACCCCCCCCATTACGTCATGCTTCAGAAATGTGGAAAATGGTCCGTTTTCAAATGTTTTATTTTTGAACGTCAGTTCACATTTGTAGGTGGATCATCAGTGTTAGAGCTAAAATTAGCATGTTTAAAGTGATTTTCATGCTTCCAGGGGCCCAAAACACAAGATTTATGGAATGGTTAAAAGTGCATGAAAATGGCCAATTTACTCACTCTGAGTTCTCAAAAAGGGTTTCTTCACCCCGGGAAGTTAATTAAATACCATTTGGAGGCATTTAATGTTCGAGCAAAAACGGCTGATTTTCGACAAAAGAGATAACACCCCCCCATTACGTCATGCTTCAGAAATGTGGAAAATGGTCCGTTTTCAAATGTTTTATTTTTGAACGTCAGTTCACATTTGTAGGTGGATCATCAGTGTTAGAGCTAAAATTAGCATGTTTAAAGTGATTTTCATGCTTCCAGGGGCTCGGGAAGTTAATTAAATACCATTTGGAGGCATTTAATGTTCGAGCAAAAACGGCTGATTTTCGACAAAAGAGATAACACCCCCCCATTACGTCATGCTTCAGAAATGTGGAAAATGGTCCGTTTTCAAATGTTTTATTTTTGAACGTCAGTTCACATTTGTAGGTGGATCATCAGTGTTAGAGCTAAAATTAGCATGTTTAAAGTGATTTTCATGCTTCCAGGGGCCCAAAACACAAGATTTATGGAATGGTTAAAAGTGCATGAAAATGGCCAATTTACTCACTCTGAGTTCTCAAAAAGGGTTTCTTCACCCCGGGAAGTTAATTAAATACCATTTGGAGGCATTTAATGTTCGAGCAAAAACGGCTGATTTTCGACAAAAGAGATAACACCCCCCCATTACGTCATGCTTCAGAAATGTGGAAAATGGTCCGTTTTCAAATGTTTTATTTTTGAACGTCAGTTCACATTTGTAGGTGGATCATCAGTGTTAGAGCTAAAATTAGCATGTTTAAAGTGATTTTCATGCTTCCAGGGGCTCGGGAAGTTAATTAAATACCATTTGGAGGCATTTAATGTTCGAGCAAAAACGGCTGATTTTCGACAAAAGAGATAACACCCCCCCATTACGTCATGCTTCAGAAATGTGGAAAATGGTCCATTTTCAAATGTTTTATTTTTGAACGTCAGTTCACATTTGTAGGTGGATCATCAGTGTTAGAGCTAAAATTAGCATGTTTAAAGTGATTTTCATGCTTCCAGGGGCCCAAAACACAAGATTAATGGAATGGTTAAAAGTGCATGAAAATGGCCAATTTACTCACTCTGAGTTCTCAAAAAGGGTTTCTTCGCCCCGGGAAGTGAATTAAATACCATTTGGAGGCATTTAATGTTCGAGCAAAAACGGCTGATTTTCGACAAAAGAGATAACACCCCCCCATTACGTCATGCTTCAGAAATGTGGAAAATGGTCCGTTTTCAAATGTTTTATTTTTGAACGTCAGTTCACATTTGTAGGTGGATCATCAGTGTTAGAGCTAAAATTAGCATGTTTAAAGTGATTTTCATGCTTCCAGGGGCTCGGGAAGTTAATTAAATACCATTTGGAGGCATTTAATGTTCGAGCAAAAACGGCTGATTTTCGACAAAAGAGATAACACCCCCCCATTACGTCATGCTTCAGAAATGTGGAAAATGGTCCGTGTTCAAATGTTTTATTTTTGAACGTCAGTTCACATTTGTAGGTGGATCATCAGTGTTAGAGCTAAAATTAGCATGTTTAAAGTGATTTTCATGCTTCCAGGGGCCCAAAACACAAGATTTATGGAATGGTTAAAAGTGCATGAAAATGGCCAATTTACTCACTCTGAGTTCTCAAAAAGGGTTTCTTCACCCCGGGAAGTTAATTAAATACCATTTGGAGGCATTTAATGTTCGAGCAAAAACGGCTGATTTTCGACAAAAGAGATAACACCCCCCCATTACGTCATGCTTCAGAAATGTGGAAAATGGTCCGTTTTCAAATGTTTTATTTTTGAACGTCAGTTCACATTTGTAGGTGGATCATCAGTGTTAGAGCTAAAATTAGCATGTTTAAAGTGATTTTCATGCTTCCAGGGGCTCGGGAAGTTAATTAAATACCATTTGGAGGCATTTAATGTTCGAGCAAAAACGGCTGATTTTCGACAAAAGAGATAACACCCCCCCATTACGTCATGCTTCAGAAATGTGGAAAATGGTCCGTTTTCAAATGTTTTATTTTTGAACGTCAGTTCACATTTGTAGGTGGATCATCAGTGTTAGAGCTAAAATTAGCATGTTTAAAGTGATTTTCATGCTTCCAGGGGCTCGGGAAGTTAATTAAATACCATTTGGAGGCATTTAATGTTCGAGCAAAAACGCCTGATTTTCGACAAAAGAGATAACACCCCCCCATTACGTCATGCTTCAGAAATGTGGAAAATGGTCTGTTTTCAAATGCTTTATTTTTGAACGTCAGTTCACATTTGTAGGTGGATCATCAGTGTTAGAGCTAAAATTAGCATGTTTAAAGTGATTTTCATGCTTCCAGGGGCTCGGGAAGTTAATTAAATACCATTTGGAGGCATTTAATGTTCGAGCAAAAACGGCTGATTTTCGACAAAAGAGATAACACCCCCCCATTACGTCATGCTTCAGAAATGTGGAAAATGGTCCGTTTTCAAATGTTTTATTTTTGAACGTCAGTTCACATTTGTAGGTGGATCATCAGTGTTAGAGCTAAAATTAGCATGTTTAAAGTGATTTTCATGCTTCCAGGGGCTCGGGAAGTGAAATAAATACCATTTGGAGGCATTTAATGTTCGAGCAAAAACGGCTGATTTTCGACAAAAGAGATAACACCCCCCCATTACGTCATGCTTCAGAAATGTGGAAAATGGTCCGTTCTCAAATGTTTTATTTTTGAACGTCAGTTCACATTTGTAGGTGGATCATCAGTGTTAGAGCTAAAATTAGCATGTTTAAAGTGATTTTCATGCTTCCAGGGGCCCAAAACACAAGATTTATGGAATGGTTAAAAGTGCATGAAAATGGCCAATTTACTCCCTCTGAGTTCTCAAAAAGGGTTTCTTCACCCCGGGAAGTTAATTAAATACCATTTGGAGGCATTTAATGTTCGAGCAAAAACGGCTGATTTTCGACAAAAGAGATAACACCCCCCCATTACGTCATGCTTCAGAAATGTGGAAAATGGTCCGTTTTCAAATGTTTTATTTTTGAACGTCAGTTCACATTTGTAGGTGGATCATCAGTGTTAGAGCTAAAATTAGCATGTTTAAAGTGATTTTCATGCTTCCAGGGGCTCGGGAAGTTAATTAAATACCATTTGGAGGCATTTAATGTTCGAGCAAAAACGGCTGATTTTCGACAAAAGAGATAACACCCCCCCCATTACGTCATGCTTCAGAAATGTGGAAAATGGTCCGTTTTCAAATGTTTTATTTTTGAACGTCAGTTCACATTTGTAGGTGGATCATCAGTGTTAGAGCTAAAATTAGCATGTTTAAAGTGATTTTCATGCTTCCAGGGGCCCAAAACACAAGATTTATGGAATGGTTAAAAGTGCATGAAAATGGCCAATTTACTCACTCTGAGTTCTCAAAAAGGGTTTCTTCACCCCGGGAAGTTAATTAAATACCATTTGGAGGCATTTAATGTTCGAGCAAAAACGGCTGATTTTCGACAAAAGAGATAACACCCCCCCATTACGTCATGCTTCAGAAATGTGGAAAATGGTCCGTTTTCAAATGTTTTATTTTTGAACGTCAGTTCACATTTGTAGGTGGATCATCAGTGTTAGAGCTAAAATTAGCATGTTTAAAGTGATTTTCATGCTTCCAGGGGCTCGGGAAGTTAATTAAATACCATTTGGAGGCATTTAATGTTCGAGCAAAAACGGCTGATTTTCGACAAAAGAGATAACACCCCCCCATTACGTCATGCTTCAGAAATGTGGAAAATGGTCCGTTTTCAAATGTTTTCTTTTTGAACGTCAGTTCACATTTGTAGGTGGATCATCAGTGTTAGAGCTAAAATTAGCATGTTTAAAGTGATTTTCATGCTTCCAGGGGCCCAAAACACAAGATTTATGGAATGGTTAAAAGTGCATGAAAATGGCCAATTTACTCACTCTGAGTTCTCAAAAAGGGTTTCTTCACCCCGGGAAGTTAATTAAATACCATTTGGAGGCATTTAATGTTCGAGCAAAAACGGCTGATTTTCGACAAAAGAGATAACACCCCCCCATTACGTCATGCTTCAGAAATGTGGAAAATGGTCCGTTTTCAAATGTTTTATTTTTGAACGTCAGTTCACATTTGTAGGTGGATCATCAGTGTTAGAGCTAAAATTAGCATGTTTAAAGTGATTTTCATGCTTCCAGGGGCTCAGGAAGTTAATTAAATACCATTTGGAGGCATTTAATGTTTGAGCAAAAACGGCTGATTTTCGACAAAAGAGATAACACCCCCCCATTACGTCATGCTTCAGAAATGTGGAAAATGGTCCGTTTTCAAATGTTTTATTTTTGAACGTCAGTTCACATTTGTAGGTGGATCATCAGTGTTAGAGCTAAAATTAGCATGTTTAAAGTGATTTTCATGCTTCCAGGGGCCCAAAACACAAGATTTATGGAATGGTTAAAAGTGCATGAAAATGGCCAATTTACTCACTCTGAGTTCTCAAAAAGGGTTTCTTCACCCCGGGAAGTGAAATAAATACCATTTGGAGGCATTTAATGTTCGAGCAAAAACGGCTGATTTTCGACAAAAGAGATAACACCCCCCCATTACGTCATGCTTCAGAAATGTGGAAAATGGTCCGTTTTCAAATGTTTTATTTTTGAACGTCAGTTCACATTTGTAGGTGGATCATCAGTGTTAGAGCTAAAATTAGCATGTTTAAAGTGATTTTCATGCTTCCAGGGGCTCGGGAAGTTAATTAAATACCATTTGGAGGCATTTAATGTTCGAGCAAAAACGGCTGATTTTCGACAAAAGAGATAACACCCCCCCATTACGTCATGCTTCAGAAATGTGGAAAATGGTCCATTTTCAAATGTTTTATTTTTGAACGTCAGTTCACATTTGTAGGTGGATCATCAGTGTTAGAGCTAAAATTAGCATGTTTAAAGTGATTTTCATGCTTCCAGGGGCCCAAAACACAAGATTTATGGAATGGTTAAAAGTGCATGAAAATGGCCAATTTACTCACTCTGAGTTCTCAAAAAGGGTTTCTTCACCCCGGTAAGTTAATTAAATACCATTTGGAGGCATTTAATGTTCGAGCAAAAACGGCTGATTTTCGACAAAAGAGATAACACCCCCCCATTACGTCATGCTTCAGAAATGTGGAAAATGGTCCGTTTTCAAATGTTTTATTTTTGAACGTCAGTTCACATTTGTAGGTGGATCATCAGTGTTAGAGCTAAAATTAGCATGTTTAAAGTGATTTTCATGCTTCCAGGGGCCCAAAACACAAGATTAATGGAATGGTTAAAAGTGCATGAAAATGGCCAATTTACTCACTCTGAGTTCTCAAAAAGGGTTTCTTCACCCCGGGAAGTGAAATAAATACCATTTGGAGGCATTTAATGTTCGAGCAAAAACGGCTGATTTTCGACAAAAGAGATAACACCCCCCCATTACGTCATGCTTCAGAAATGTGGAAAATGGTCTGTTTTCAAATGTTTTATTTTTGAACGTCAGTTCACATTTGTAGGTGGATCATCAGTGTTAGAGCTAAAATTAGCATGTTTAAAGTGATTTTCATGCTTCCAGGGGCTCGGGAAGTGAAATAAATACCATTTGGAGGCATTTAATGTTCGAGCAAAAACGGCTGATTTTCGACAAAAGAGATAACACCCCCCCATTACGTCATGCTTCAGAAATGTGGAAAATGGTCCGTTTTCAAATGTTTTATTTTTGAACGTCAGTTCACATTTGTAGGTGGATCATCAGTGTTAGAGCTAAAATTAGCATGTTTAAAGTGATTTTCATGCTTCCAGGGGCTCGGGAAGTTAATTAAATACCATTTGGAGGCATTTAATGTTCGAGCAAAAACGGCTGATTTTCGACAAAAGAGATAACACCCCCCCATTACGTCATGCTTCAGAAATGTGGAAAATGGTCCGTTTTCAAATGTTTTATTTTTGAACGTCAGTTCACATTTGTAGGTGGATCATCAGTGTTAGAGCTAAAATTAGCATGTTTAAAGTGATTTTCATGCTTCCAGGGGCCCAAAACACAAGATTTATGGAATGGTTAAAAGTGCATGAAAATGGCCAATTTACTCACTCTGAGTTCTCAAAAAGGGTTTCTTCACCCCGGGAAGTGAAATAAATACCATTTGGAGGCATTTAATGTTCGAGCAAAAACGGCTGATTTTCGACAAAAGAGATAACACCCCCCCATTACGTCATGCTTCAGAAATGTGGAAAATGGTCCGTTTTCAAATGTTTTATTTTTGAACGTCAGTTCACATTTGTAGGTGGATCATCAGTGTTAGAGCTAAAATTAGCATGTTTAAAGTGATTTTCATGCTTCCAGGGGCTCGGGAAGTTAATTAAATACCATTTGGAGGCATTTAATGTTCGAGCAAAAACGGCTGATTTTCGACAAAAGAGATAACACCCCCCCATTACGTCATGCTTCAGTAATGTGGAAAATGGTCCGTTTTCAAATGTTTTATTTTTGAACGTCAGTTCACATTTGTAGGTGGATCATCAGTGTTAGAGCTAAAATTAGCATGTTTAAAGTGATTTTCATGCTTCCAGGGGCTCGGCAAGTTAATTAAATACCATTTGGAGGCATTTAATGTTCGAGCAAAAACGGCTGATTTTCGACAAAAGAGATAACACCCCCCCATTACGTCATGCTTCAGAAATGTGGAAAATGGTCCGTTTTCAAATGTTTTATTTTTGAACGTCAGTTCACATTTGTAGGTGGATCATCAGTGTTAGAGCTAAAATTAGCATGTTTAAAGTGATTTTCATGCTTCCAGGGGCCCAAAACACAAGATTTATGGAATGGTTAAAAGTGCATGAAAATGGCTAATTTACTCACTCTGAGTTCTCAAAAAGGGTTTCTTCACCCCGGGAAGTTAATTAAATACCATTTAGAGGCATTTAATGTTCGAGCAAAAACGGCTGATTTTCGACAAAAGAGATAACACCCCCCCATTACGTCATGCTTCAGAAATGTGGAAAATGGTCCGTTTTCAAATGTTTTATTTTTGAACGTCAGTTCACATTTGTAGGTGGATCATCAGTGTTAGAGCTAAAATTAGCATGTTTAAAGTGATTTTCATGCTTCCAGGGGCTCGGGAAGTTAATTAAATACCATTTGGAGGCATTTAATGTTCGAGCAAAAACGGCTGATTTTCGACAAAAGAGATAACACCCCCCATTACGTCATGCTTCAGAAATGTGGAGAATGGTCCGTTTTCAAATGTTTTATTTTTGAACGTCAGTTCACATTTGTAGGTGGATCATCAGTGTTAGAGCTAAAATTAGCATGTTTAAAGTGATTTTCATGCTTCCAGGGGCTCGGGAAGTGAAATAAATACCATTTGGAGGCATTTAATGTTCAAGCAAAAACGGCTGATTTTCGACAAAAGAGATAACACCCCCCCATTACGTCATGCTTCAGAAATGTGGAAAATGGTCCGTTTTCAAATGTTTTATTTTTGAACGTCAGTTCACATTTGTAGGTGGATCATCAGTGTTAGAGCTAAAATTAGCATGTTTAAAGTGATTTTCATGCTTCCAGGGGCTCGGGAAGTTAATTAAATACCATTTGGAGGCATTTAATGTTCGAGCAAAAACGGCTGATTTTCGACAAAAGAGATAACACCCCCCCATTACGTCATGCTTCAGAAATGTGGAAAATGGTCCGTTTTCAAATGTTTTAGTTTTGAACGTCAGTTAACATATGTAGGTGGATCATCAGTGTTAGAGCTAAAGTTAGCATGTTTAAAGTGATTTTCATGCTTCCAGGGGCCCAAAACACAAGATTAATGGAATGGTTAAAAGTGCATGAAAATGGCCAATTTACTCACTCTGAGTTCTCAAAAAGGGTTTCTTCACCCCGGGAAGTGAAATAATTACCATTTGGAGGCATTTAATGTTCGAGCAAAAACGGCTGATTTTCGACAAAAGAGATAACACCCCCCCATTACGTCATGCTTCAGAAATGTGGAAAATGGTCCGTTTTCAAATGTTTTATTTTTGAACGTCAGTTCACATTTGTAGGTGGATCATCAGTGTTAGAGCTAAAATTAGCATGTTTAAAGTGATTTTCATGCTTCCAGGGGCTCGGGAAGTTAATTAAATACCATTTGGAGGCATTTAATGTTCGAGCAAAAACGGCTGATTTATCGACAAAAGAGATAACACCCCCCCATTACGTCATGCTTCAGAAATGTGGAAAATGGTCCGTTTTCAAATGTTTTATTTTTGAACGTCAGTTCACATTTGTAGGTGGATCATCAGTGTTAGAGCTAAAATTAGCATGTTTAAAGTGATTTTCATGCTTCCAGGGGCTCGGGAAGTTAATTAAATACCATTTGGAGGCATTTAATGTTCGAGCAAAAACGGCTGATTTATCGACAAAAGAGATAACACCCCCCCATTACGTCATGCTTCAGAAATGTGGAAAATGGTCCGTTTTCAAATGTTTTATTTTTGAACGTCAGTTCACATTTGTAGGTGGATCATCAGTGTTAGAGCTAAAATTAGCATGTTTAAAGTGATTTTCATGCTTCCAGGGGCTCGGGAAGTGAAATAAATACCATTTGGAGGCATTTAATGTTCGAGCAAAAACGGCTGATTTTCGACAAAAGAGATAACACCCCCCCATTACGTCATGCTTCAGAAATGGGGAAAATGGTCCGTTTTCAAATGTTTTATTTTTGAACGTCAGTTCACATTTGTAGGTGGATCATCAGTGTTAGAGCTAAAATTAGCATGTTTAAAGTGATTTTCATGCTTCCAGGGGCTCGGGAAGTTAATTAAATACCATTTGGAGGCATTTAATGTTCGAGCAAAAATGGCTGATTTTCGACAAAAGAGATAACACCCCCCCATTACGTCATGCTTCAGAAATGTGGAAAATGGTCCGTTTTCAAATGTTTTATTTTTGAACGTCAGTTTACATTTGTAGGTGGATCATCAGTGTTAGAGCTAAAATTAGCATGTTTAAAGTGATTTTCATGCTTCCAGGGGCTCGGGAAGTGAAATAAATACCATTTGGAGGCATTTAATGTTCGAGCAAAAACGGCTGATTTTCGACAAAAGAGATAACACCCCCCCATTACGTCATGCTTCAGAAATGGGGAAAATGGTCCGTTTTCAAATGTTTTATTTTTGAACGTCAGTTCACATTTGTAGGTGGATCATCAGTGTTAGAGCTAAAATTAGCATGTTTAAAGTGATTTTCATGCTTCCAGGGGCTCGGGAAGTTAATTAAATACCATTTGGAGGCATTTAATGTTCGAGCAAAAACGGCTGATTTTCGACAAAAGAGATAACACCCCCCCATTACGTCATGCTTCAGAAATGTGGAAAATGGTCCGTTTTCAAATGTTTTATTTTGAACGTCAGTTCACATTTGTAGGTGGATCATCAGTGTTAGAGCTAAAATTAGCATGTTTAAAGTGATTTTCATGCTTCCAGGGGCCCAAAACACAAGATTAATGGAATGGGTAAAAGTGCATGAAAATGGCCAATTTACTCACTCTGAGTTCTCAAAAAGGGTTTCTTCACCCCGGGAAGTGAAATAAATACCATTTGGAGGCATTTAATGTTCGAGCAAAAACGGCTGATTTTCGACAAAAGAGATAACACCCCCCCATTACGTCATGCTTCAGAAATGTGGAAAATGGTCCGTTTTCAAATGTTTTATTTTTGAACGTCAGTTCACATTTGTAGGTGGATCATCAGTGTTAGAGCTAAAATTAGCATGTTTAAAGTGATTTTCATGCTTCCAGGGGCTCGGGAAGTTTATTAAATACCATTTGGAGGCATTTAATGTTCGAGCAAAAACGGCTGATTTTCGACAAAAGAGATAACACCCCCCCATTACGTCATGCTTCAGAAATGTGGAAAATGGTCCGTTTTCAAATGTTTTATTTTTGAACGTCTGTTCACATTGGTAGGTGGATCATCAGTGTTAGAGCGAAAATTAGCATGTTTAAAGTGATTTTCATGCTTCCAGGGGCTCGGGAAGTGAAATAAATACCATTTGGAGGCATTTAATGTTCGAGCAAAAACGGCTGATTTTCGACAAAAGAGATAACACCCCCCCATTACGTCATGCTTCAGAAATGTGGAAAATGGTCCGTTTTCAAATGTTTTATTTTTGAACGTCAGTTCACATTTGTAGGTGGATCATCAGTGTTAGAGCTAAAATTAGCATGTTTAAAGTGATTTTCATGCTTCCAGGGGCCCAAAACACAAGATTTATGGAATGGTTAAAAGTGCATGAAAATGGCCAATTTACTCACTCTGAGTTCTCAAAAAGGGTTTCTTCACCCCGGGAAGTTAATTAAATACCATTTGGAGGCATTTAATGTTCGAGCAAAAACGGCTGATTTTCGACAAAAGAGATAACACCCCCCCATTACGTCATGCTTCAGAAATGTGGAAAATGGTCCGTTTTCAAATGTTTTATTTTTGAACGTCAGTTCACATTTGTAGGTGGATCATCAGTGTTAGAGCTAAAATTAGCATGTTTAAAGTGATTTTCATGCTTCCAGGGGCTCGGGAAGTTAATTAAATACCATTTGGAGGCATTTAATGTTCGAGCAAAAACGGCTGATTTTCGACAAAAGAGATAACACCCCCCCATTACGTCATGCTTCAGAAATGTGGAAAATGGTCCGTTTTCAAATGTTTTATTTTTGAACGTCAGTTCACATTTGTAGGTGGATCATCAGTGTTAGAGCTAAAATTAGCATGTTTAAAGTGATTTTCATGCTTCCAGGGGCTCGGGAAGTGAAATAAATACCATTTGGAGGCATTTAATGTTCGAGCAAAAACGGCTGATTTTCGACAAAAGAGATAACACCCCCCCATTACAGCATGCTTCAGAAATGTGGAAAATGGTCCGTTTTCAAATGTTTTATTTTTGAACGTCAGTTCACATTTGTAGGTGGATCATCAGTGTTAGAGCTAAAATTAGCATGTTTAAAGTGATTTTCATGCTTCCAGGGGCTCGGGAAGTTAATTAAATACCATTTGGAGGCATTTAATGTTCGAGCAAAAACGGCTGATTTTCGACAAAAGAGATAACACCCCCCATTACGTCATGCTTCAGAAATGTGGAAAATGGTCCGTTTTCAAATGTTTTATTTTTGAACGTCAGTTCACATTTGTAGGTGGATCATCAGTGTTAGAGCTAAAATTAGCATGTTTAAAGTGATTTTCATGCTTCCAGGGGCCCAAAACACAAGATTAATGGAATGGTTAAAAGTGCATGAAAATGGCCAATTTACTCACTCTGAGTTCTCAAAAAGGGTTTCTTCGCCCCGGGAAGTGAAATAAATACCATTTGGAGGCATTTAATGTTCGAGCAAAAACGGCTGATTTTCGACAAAAGAGATAACACCCCCCCATTACGTCATGCTTCAGAAATGTGGAAAATGGTCAGTTTTCAAATGTTTTATTTTTGAACGTCAGTTCACATTTGTAGGTGGATCATCAGTGTTAGAGCTAAAATTAGCATGTTTAAAGTGATTTTCATGCTTCCAGGGGCTCGGGAAGGTAATTAAATACCATTTGGAGGCATTTAATGTTCGAGCAAAAACGCCTGATTTTCGACAAAAGAGATAACACCCCCCCATTACGTCATGCTTCAGAAATGTGGAAAATGGTCTGTTTTCAAATGTTTTATTTTTGAACGTCAGTTCACATTTGTAGGTGGATCATCAGTGTTAGAGCTAAAATTAGCATGTTTAAAGTGATTTTCATGCTTCCAGGGGCTCGGGAAGTTAATTAAATACCATTTGGAGGCATTTAATGTTCGAGCAAAAACGGCTGATTTTCGACAAAAGAGATAACACCCCCCCATTACGTCATGCTTCAGAAATGTGGAAAATGGTCCGTTTTCAAATGTTTTATTTTTGAACGTCAGTTCACATTTGTAGGTGGATCATCAGTGTTAGAGCTAAAATTAGCATGTTTAAAGTGATTTTCATGCTTCCAGGGGCTCGGGAAGTGAAATAAATACCATTTGGAGGCATTTAATGTTCGAGCAAAAACGGCTGATTTTCGACAAAAGAGATAACACCCCCCCATTACGTCATGCTTCAGAAATGTGGAAAATGGTCCGTTCTCAAATGTTTTATTTTTGAACGTCAGTTCACATTTGTAGGTGGATCATCAGTGTTAGAGCTAAAATTAGCATGTTTAAAGTGATTTTCATGCTTCCAGGGGCCCAAAACACAAGATTTATGGAATGGTTAAAAGTGCATGAAAATGGCCAATTTACTCACTCTGAGTTCTCAAAAAGGGTTTCTTCACCCCGGGAAGTTAATTAAATACCATTTGGAGGCATTTAATGTTCGAGCAAAAACGGCTGATTTTCGACAAAAGAGATAACACCCCCCCATTACGTCATGCTTCAGAAATTTGGAAAATGGTCCGTTTTCAAATGTTTTATTTTTGAACGTCAGTTCACATTTGTAGGTGGATCATCAGTGTTAGAGCTAAAATTAGCATGTTTAAAGTGATTTTCATGCTTCCAGGGGCTCGGGAAGTTAATTAAATACCATTTGGAGGCATTTAATGTTCGAGCAAAAACTGCTGATTTTCGACAAAAGAGATAACACCCCCCCCATTACGTCATGCTTCAGAAATGTGGAAAATGGTCCGTTTTCAAATGTTTTATTTTTGAACGTCAGTTCACATTTGTAGGTGGATCATCAGTGTTAGAGCTAAAATTAGCATGTTTAAAGTGATTTTCATGCTTCCAGGGGCCCAAAACACAAGATTTATGGAATGGTTAAAAGTGCATGAAAATGGCCAATTTACTCACTCTGAGTTCTCAAAAAGGGTTTCTTCACCCCGGGAAGTTAATTAAATACCATTTGGAGGCATTTAATGTTCGAGCAAAAACGGCTGATTTTCGACAAAAGAGATAACACCCCCCCATTACGTCATGCTTCAGAAATGTGGAAAATGGTCCGTTTTCAAATGTTTTATTTTTGAACGTCAGTTCACATTTGTAGGTGGATCATCAGTGTTAGAGCTAAAATTAGCATGTTTAAAGTGATTTTCATGCTTCCAGGGGCTCGGGAAGTTAATTAAATACCATTTGGAGGCATTTAATGTTTGAGCAAAAACGGCTGATTTTCGACAAAAGAGATAACACCCCCCCATTACGTCATGCTTCAGAAATGTGGAAAATGGTCCGTTTTCAAATGTTTTATTTTTGAACGTCAGTTCACATTTGTAGGTGGATCATCAGTGTTAGAGCTAAAATTAGCATGTTTAAAGTGATTTTCATGCTTCCAGGGGCCCAAAACACAAGATTAATGGAATGGGTAAAAGTGCATGAAAATGGCCAATTTACTCACTCTGAGTTCTCAAAAAGGGTTTCTTCACCCCGGGAAGTGAAATAAATACCATTTGGTGGCATTTAATGTTCGAGCAAAAACGGCTGATTTTCGACAAAAGAGATAACACCCCCCCATTACGTCATGCTTCAGAAATGTGGAAAATGGTCTGTTTTCAAATGTTTTATTTTTGAACGTCAGTTCACATTTGTAGGTGGATCATCAGTGTTAGAGCTAAAATTAGCATGTTTAAAGTGATTTTCATGCTTCCAGGGGCTCGGGAAGTTAATTAAATACCATTTGGAGGCATTTAATGTTCGAGCAAAAACGGCTGATTTTCGACAAAAGAGATAACACCCCCCCATTACGTCATGCTTCAGAAATGTGGAAAATGGTCCGTTTTCAAATGTTTTATTTTTGAACGTCAGTTCACATTTGTAGGTGGATCATCAGTGTTAGAGCTAAAATTAGCATGTTTAAAGTGATTTTCATGCTTCCAGGGGCTCGGGAAGTGAAATAAATACCATTTGGAGGCATTTAATGTTCGAGCAAAAACGGCTGATTTTCGACAAAAGAGATAACACCCCCCCATTACGTCATGCTTCAGAAATGTGGAAAATGGTCCGTTTTCAAATGTTTTATTTTTGAACGTCAGTTCACATTTGTAGGTGGATCATCAGTGTTAGAGCTAAAATTAGCATGTTTAAAGTGATTTTCATGCTTCCAGGGGCCCAAAACACAAGATTTATGGAATGGTTAAAAGTGCATGAAAATGGCCAATTTACTCACTCTGAGTTCTCAAAAAGGGTTTCTTCACCCCGGGAAGTTAATTAAATACCATTTGGAGGCATTTAATGTTCGAGCAAAAACGGCTGATTTTCGACAAAAGAGATAACACCCCCCCATTACGTCATGCTTCAGAAATGTGGAAAATGGTCCGTTTTCAAATGTTTTATTTTTGAACGTCAGTTCACATTTGTAGGTGGATCATCAGTGTTAGAGCTAAAATTAGCATGTTTAAAGTGATTTTCATGCTTCCAGGGGCTCGGGAAGTTAATTAAATACCATTTGGAGGCATTTAATGTTCGAGCAAAAACGGCTGATTTTCGACAAAAGAGATAACACCCCCCCCCATTACGTCATGCTTCAGAAATGTGGAAAATGGTCCGTTTTCAAATGTTTTATTTTTGAACGTCAGTTCACATTTGTAGGTGGATCATCAGTGTTAGAGCTAAAATTAGCATGTTTAAAGTGATTTTCATGCTTCCAGGGGCCCAAAACACAAGATTTATGGAATGGTTAAAAGTGCATGAAAATGGCCAATTTACTCACTCTGAGTTCTCAAAAAGGGTTTCTTCACCCCGGGAAGTTAATTAAATACCATTCGGAGGCATTTAATGTTCGAGCAAAAACGGCTGATTTTCGACAAAAGAGATAACACCCCCCCATTACGCCATGCTTCAGAAATGTGGAAAATGGTCCGTTTTCAAATGTTTTATTTTTGAACGTCAGTTCACATTTGTAGGTGGATCATCAGTGTTAGAGCTAAAATTAGCATGTTTAAAGTGATTTTCATGCTTCCAGGGGCTCGGGAAGTTAATTAAATACCATTTGGAGGCATTTAATGTTCGAGCAAAAACGGCTGATTTTCGACAAAAGAGATAACACCCCCCCATTACGTCATGCTTCAGAAATGTGGAAAATGGTCCGTTTTCAAATGTTTTATTTTTGAACGTCAGTTCACATTTGTAGGTGGATCATCAGTGTTAGAGCTAAAATTAGCATGTTTAAAGTGATTTTCATGCTTCCAGGGGCCCAAAACACAAGATTTATGGAATGGTTAAAAGTGCATGAAAATGGCCAATTTACTCACTCTGAGTTCTCAAAAAGGGTTTTTTCACCCCGGGAAGTGAAATAAATACCATTTGGAGGCATTTAATGTTCGAGCAAAAACGGCTGATTTTCGACAAAAGAGATAACACCCCCCCATTACGTCATGCTTCAGAAATGTGGAAAATGGTCCGTTTTCAAATGTTTTATTTTTGAACGTCAGTTCACATTTGTAGGTGGATCATCAGTGTTAGAGCTAAAATTAGCATGTTTAAAGTGATTTTCATGCTTCCAGGGGCTCGGGAAGTGAAATAAATACCATTTGGAGGCATTTAATGTTCGAGCAAAAACGGCTGATTTTCGACAAAAGAGATAACACCCCCCCATTACGTCATGCTTCAGAAATGTGGAAAATGGTCCGTTCTCAAATGTTTTATTTTTGAACGTCAGTTCACATTTGTAGGTGGATCATCAGTGTTAGAGCTAAAATTAGCATGTTTAAAGTGATTTTCATGCTTCCAGGGGCCCAAAACACAAGATTTATGGAATGGTTAAAAGTGCATGAAAATGGCCAATTTACTCACTCTGAGTTCTCAAAAAGGGTTTCTTCACCCCGGGAAGTTAATTAAATACCATTTGGAGGCATTTAATGTTCGAGCAAAAACGGCTGATTTTCGACAAAAGAGATAACACCCCCCATTACGTCATGCTTCAGAAATTTGGAAAATGGTCCGTTTTCAAATGTTTTATTTTTGAACGTCAGTTCACATTTGTAGGTGGATCATCAGTGTTAGAGCTAAAATTAGCATGTTTAAAGTGATTTTCATGCTTCCAGGGGCTCGGGAAGTTAATTAAATACCATTTGGAGGCATTTAATGTTCGAGCAAAAACTGCTGATTTTCGACAAAAGAGATAACACCCCCCCCATTACGTCATGCTTCAGAAATGTGGAAAATGGTCCGTTTTCAAATGTTTTATTTTTGAACGTCAGTTCACATTTGTAGGTGGATCATCAGTGTTAGAGCTAAAATTAGCATGTTTAAAGTGATTTTCATGCTTCCAGGGGCCCAAAACACAAGATTTATGGAATGGTTAAAAGTGCATGAAAATGGCCAATTTACTCACTCTGAGTTCTCAAAAAGGGTTTCTTCACCCCGGGAAGTTAATTAAATACCATTTGGAGGCATTTAATGTTCGAGCAAAAACGGCTGATTTTCGACAAAAGAGATAACACCCCCCCATTACGTCATGCTTCAGAAATGTGGAAAATGGTCCGTTTTCAAATGTTTTATTTTTGAACGTCAGTTCACATTTGTAGGTGGATCATCAGTGTTAGAGCTAAAATTAGCATGTTTAAAGTGATTTTCATGCTTCCAGGGGCTCGGGAAGTTAATTAAATACCATTTGGAGGCATTTAATGTT